>NW_025048680.1:0-58553 GCF_018831695.1 Puntigrus tetrazona
CATGCCCAAAAATGTGTAACTGTTATGGAGTGAGCCTGGATGTCTTGATTTAGGTTTTAATGCTTCAATATTTCTTCAAGGGGTTATTTTATGGTCAAGTGTGAATGCATACCAGAATTCACACTAACCCGCCAAGATCATGCCCATAATAGTGTTATAATAATGGGGTGAGTCTGTGGGCCCAGGCCTTTACTGAATAAAATCATGCCCACTAATGTTACTGTTAAGGGGTTAGTCTGTGTGCTTGATGTCTGGGACGCAGGTTTTAATGCTTAAAAGTTTCTTCCAGGGTTACCATGGTCGAGTAAGAAAGCTCTACGAGAAGTCACACTTAACCCGCCAAGATCATGCTCACAATAGTGTTGTAATAATGGGGTGAGCTTTGGGCCCAGGCCTTTACTGAATAAAATCATGCCCAGTAATGTGTTACTGTTATTGGGTTAGTCTGTGAGCCTGGATGTCTGGATTTAGGTTTTGAACCCTTAAAAATTTTCTTCCAGGGTTACCATGGTCAAGTGGGAAAGCTTGATTTAGAGTCACACTTAACCCGGCCAAGATCATGCCCGTGAAAGTGCTTTCATAGTAATGGGGTGAGTTTGTGGGCCCATGCCTTAAAGAAAACTGTAATACAGCGCCTTTACTGAATAAAATCATGCCCAGTAATGTGTTATTTTTATGGGGTTAGTCTGTGAGCCTGGATGTCTGGACGAGGTTTTGAACGCTCAAATATTTGTTCCTGGGTTACCATGGTCGAGTGGATTAGCGCCCGAGAAGTCGCACTTAAACCGCCAATATTGCCTGGATGTCTGGACTTAGGATTTGAACGCTTAAAACTCCTTCCAAGGTTACCATATCGAATGGGAAAGCTTCACGAGAAGTCACACTTAAATCCAAGCAAGATCATGCCCCTAATAGTGTTATAAGTAATGGAGTAAGTCTGCGGCCCAGGCCATTACTGAATAAAATCATGCCCAGTAATGTGTTACCGTTATGGGGTTAGTTTGTGTGTTTGGATGTCTGGACGTAGGTTTTGAATGCTTAAAAGGTTCTTCCAGGGTTACCATGGTCGAGTAAAAAGCCTACGAGAAGTCACACTTAACCCGGCCAAGATCATGCCCCTAATAGTGTTAAAGTAATGGAGTGAGTCTGCGGGCTCAGGCCTTTACTGAATAAAATCATGCCCAGTAATGTGTTTCTGTTATTGGGTTAGTCTGTGAGCCTGGATGTCTGGATTTAGGTTTTGAACCCTTAAAAATTTCTTCCAGGGTTACCATGGTCGAGTGGAAAACTCTACGAGAAGTCACACTTAACCCGGCGCAAGATCATGCCCATTAAAGTGTCATAGTAATGGGGTGAGTTTGTGGGGCCCAGGCCTTAAAGAAAACTGTAATACAGGGCCCTTACTGAATAAAATCATGCCCGTAATGTGTTACTGTTATGGGGTTAGTCTCTGAGCCTGGATGTCTCGACGAGGTTTTGAACGCTCAAATATTTGTTCCAGGGTTACCATGGTCGCAGTGGATTAGCGCCCGAGAAGTCGCACTTAAACTGGCTAATATCGCCTGGATGTCTGGGCGTAGGTTTTGAACGCTAAAAACTTCTTCCAGGGTTACCATGGTTGAGTTGGAAAGCCTATGAGAAGTCACACTTAACCCGCCAAGATCATGCCCTAATAGTGTTAAAGTAATGGAGTGAGTCTGTGGGCCCAGGCCTTTACTGAATAAAATCATGCCCAGTAATGTGTTACTGTTATGGGGTTAGTCTGTGAGCCTGGATGTCTGGATCTAGTTTATGAACGCTTTAAAAATTTGGTCCAGGGTTACCATGGTCGAGTGGATTAGCGCCCGAGAAGTCGCACTTAAACCGCAAATATCGCCTGGATGAAGCGCCTAGATGTCTGGACTTAGGTTTTGAACGCTTTAAAAATTTCTTCCAGGGTCACCATGGTCGAGTGGAAAACCTACGAGAAGTCACACTTAACCCGGCCAAGATCATGCCCATTAAAGAGTCATAGTAATGGGGGTGAGTTTGTGGGCTCCAGGCCTTAAAGAAAACTGTAATACAGGGCCCTTACTGAATAAAATCATGCCCGTAATGTGTTACTGTTATGGGGTTAGTCTGTGAGCCTGGATGTCTCGGACGAGGTTTTGAACGCTCAAATATTTGTTCCAGGGTTACCATGGTCGAGTGGATTAGCGTCCGAGAAGTCGCACTTAAACTGGCCAATATCGCCTGGATGTCTGGGCGTAGGTTTTGAACGCTTAAAAACTTCTTTCCAGGGTTACCATGGTCGAGTTGGAAAGCCTACGAGAAATCACACTTAACCCAAGCAAAGATCATGCCCCTAATAGTGTTAAAGTAATGGAGTGAGTCTGTGGGCCCAGGCCTTTACTGAATAAAAATCATGCCCAGTAATGTGTTACTGTTATGGGGTTAGTCTGTGAGCCTGGATGTCTGGATCTAGGTTTTGAACGCTTAAAAATTTGGTCCAGGGTTACCATGGTCGAGTGGATTAGCGCCCGAGAAGTCGCGACTTAAACCGCAAATATCGCCTGGATGAAGCGCCTAGATGTCTGGACTTAGGTTTTGAACGCTTAAAAATTTCTTCCAGGGTCACCATGGTCGAGTGGAAAAACCTACGAGAAGTCACACTTAACCCGCCAAGATCATGCCCATTAAAGAGTCATAGTAATGGGGTGAGTTTGTGGGCCCAGGCCTTAAAAAAAACTGTAATACAGTGCCCTTACTGAATACAATCATGCCCCGTAATGTGTTACTGTTATGGGGTTAGTCTGTGAGCCTGGATGTCTCGATGAGGTTTTGAACGCTCAAATATTTGTTCCAGGGTTACCATGGTCGAGTGGATTAGCGTCCGAGAAGTCGCACTTAAACTGGCCAATATCGCCTGGATGTCTGGGCGAGGGTTTTGAACGCTAAAAACTTCTTCCAGGGTTACAATGGTCGAGTGGGAAAGCCTACGAGAAGTCACACTTAACCCGGCCAAGATCACGCCTGTTACAGTAATGGGGTGAGTCTGTGGGCCCAGGGCTTTACTGAATAAAATCATGCCCAGTAATGTGTTACTGTTATGGGGTTAGTCTGTAAGCCTGGATGTCTGGATCTAGGTTTTGAACGCATAAAAGTTTCTTCCAGGGTTACCATGGTCGAGTAAGAAAGCCTACGAGACGTCACACTTAACCCGCCAAGATCATGCCCATTATAGTGTTGTAATAATGGGGTGAGTTTGTGGCCCAGGCCTTTACTGAATAAAATCATGCCCAGTTTGTGTTACTGTTATTGGGTTAGTCTGTGAGCCTGGATGTCTGGATTTAGGTTTTGAACCCTTAAAAATTTCTTCCAGAGTTACCATGGTCAAGTGGGAAAGCCTACGAAGTCACACTTAACCCGTCCCAAGATCATGCCTGTTATAGTAATGGGGTGAGTCTGTGGGCCCAGGGCTTTACTGAATAAAATCATGCCCAGTAATGTGTTACTGTTATGGGGTTAGTCTGTGAGCCTGGATGTCTGGATCTAGGTTTTGAACGCTTAAAAATTTGTTCCAGGGTTACCATGGTCGAGTGGATTAGCGCCCGAGAAGTCGCACTTAAACCGCAAATATCGCCTGGATGAAGCGCCTAGATGTCTGGACTTAAGTTTTGAACGCTTAAAAATTTCTTCCAGGGTCACCATGGTCGAGTGGAAAAACCTACGAGAAGTCACACTTAACCCGGCCAAGATCATGCTCATTAAAGTGTCATAGTAATGGGGTGAGTTTGTGGGCCCAGGCCTTAAAGAAAACTGTAATACAGGGCCCTTACTGAATAAAATCATGCCCCGTAATGTGTTACTGTTATGGGGTTAGTCTGTGAGCCTGGATGTCTCGACGAGGTTTTGAACGTTCAAATATTTGTTCCAGGGTTACCATGGTCGAGTGGATTAGCGTCCGAGAAGTCGCACTTAAACTGGCCAATATCACCTGGATGTCTGGGTGTAGGTTTTGAACGCTTAAAAACTTCTTCCAGGGTTACCATGGTCGAGTGGGAAAGTCTACGAGAAGTCACACTTAACCCAGCCAAGATCATGCCCCTAATAGTGTTAAAGTAATGCAGTGAGTCTGTGGGCCCAGGCCTTTACTGAATAAAATCATGCCCAGTAATGTGTTACTGTTATAGGTTAGTCTGTGAGCCTGGATGTCTGGATCTAGGTTTTGAACGCTAAAAAATTTGTTCCAGGGTTACCATGGTCGAGTGGAATAGCGTCCGAGAAGTCGCACTTAAACCGGCAAATATCGCCTGGGTGAAGCGCCTAGATGTCTGGACTTAGGTTTTGAACACTTAAAAATTTCTTCCAGGGTCACCATGGTCGAGTGGAAAAACCTACGAGAAGTCACACTTAACCCGGCCAAGATCATGCCCATTAAAGAGTCATAGTAATGGGGTGAGTTTGTGGGCCCAGGCCTTAAAGAAAACTGTAATACAGGGCCCTTACTGAATAAAATCATGCCCCGTAATGTGTTACTGTTATGGGGTTAGTCTGTGAGCCTGGATGTCTCGGTGAGGTTTTGAACGTTCAAATATTTGTTCCAGGGTTACCATGGTCGAGTGGATTAGCGTCCGAAAAGTCGCACTTAAACTGGCCAATATCGCCTGGATGTCTGGGCGTAAGTTTTGAACGCTGAAAAACTTTTTCCAGGGTTACCATGGTCGAGTGGGAAAGTCTACGAGAAGTCACACTTAACCCGGCCAAGATCATGCCCCTAATAGTGTTAAAGTAATGGAGTGAGTCTGTGGGCCCAGGCCTTTACTGAATAAAATCATGCCCAGTAATGTGTTACTGTTATGGGGTTAGTCTGTGAGCCTGGATGTCTCGACGAGGTTTTGAACGCTCAAATATTTGTTCCAGGGTTACCATGGTCGAGTGGATTAGCGTCTGAGAAGTCGCACTTAAACTGGCCAATATCGCCTGGATGTCTGGGCGTAGGTTTCGAACGCTTAAAAAATTCTTCCAGGGTTACCATGGTCGAGTGGGAAAGCCTACGAGTCACACTTAACCCGCCAAGATCATGCCCCTAATAGTGTTAAAGTAACGGAGTGAGTCTGTGGGCCCAGGCCTTTACTGAATAAAATCATGCCCAGTAATGTGTTACTGTTATGGGGTTAGTCTGTGAGCCTGGATGTCTGGATTTAGGTTTTGAACCCTTAAAAATTTCTTCCAGAGTTACCATGGTCAAGTGGGAAAGCCTACGAGAAGTCACACTTAACCCGTCCAAGATCATGCCTGTTATAGTAATGGGGTTAGTCTGTGGGCCCAGGGCTTTACTGAATAAAATCATGCCCAGTAATGTGTTACTGTTATGGGGTTAGTCTGTGAGCCTGGATGTCTGGATTTAGGTTTTGAACCCTTAAAATTTCTTCCAGAGTTACCATGGTCAAGTGGGAAAGCCTACGAGAAGTCACACTTAACCCGTCCAAGATCATGCCTGTTATAGTAATGGGGTTAGTCTGTGGGCCCAGGGCTTTACTGAATAAATTCATGCCCAGTAATGTGTTACTGTTATAGGGTTAGTCTGTGAGCCTGGATGTCTGGATCTAGGTTTTGAACGCTTAAAAATTTGTTCCAGGGTTACCATGGTCGAGTGGAATAGCGTCCGAGAAGTCGCACTTAAACCGCAAATATCGCCTGGATGAAGCGCCTAGATGTCTGGACTTAGGTTTTGAATGTTTAAAAATTTCTTCCAGGGTCACCATGGTCGAGTGGAAAAACCTACGAGAAGTCACACTTAACCCAGCCAAGATCATGCCCATTAAAGTGTCATAGTAATGGGGTGAGTTTGTGGGCCCAGGCCCTAAAGAAAACTGTAATACAGGGCCCTTACTGAATAAAATCATGCCCCGTAATGTGTTACTGTTATGGGGTTAGTCTGTGAGCCTGGATGTCTCGACGTAGGTTTTGAACGTTCAAATATTTGTTCCAGGGTTACCATGGTCGAGTGGATTAGCGTCCGAGAAGTCGCACTTAAACTGGCCAATATCGCCTGGATGTCTGGGCGTAGGTTTTGAACGCTGAAAAACTTTTTCCAGGGTTACCATGGTCGAGTGGGAAAGTCTACGAGAAGTCGCACTTAAACTGGCCAATATCGCCTGGATGTCTGGGCGTAGGTTTCGAACGCTTAAAAACTTCTTCCAGGGATACCATGGTTGAGTGGGAAAGCCTACGAGAAGTCACACTTAACCTGGCCAAGATCATTCCCATAAAAGTTTTATAGTAATGGGGTGAGTCTGTTGGCCCAGGCCTTTACTGAATAAAATCATTCCCAGTAATGTCTTGCTGTTATGGAGTTAGTCTGTGTGCTTGGATGTCTGGACGTAGGCTTTGAATGCTTAATAGTTTCTTCCAGAGTTACCACTGTCCAGTAAGAAAGCCTACGAGAAGTCACGCTTAACCCTGCCAAGATCATGCCCATAAACGTGTTATAGTAATGGGTGAGTTTCTGGTCCCAGGCCTTTACTGAATAAAATCATGCCCAGTAATGTGTTACTGTTATGGGGTTAGTCTGTGAGCCTGGATGTCTCGACGTAGGTTTTGAACGTTCAAATATTTGTTCCAGGGTTACCATGGTCGAGTGGATTAGCGTCCGAGAAGTCGCACTTAAACTGGCCAATATCGCCTGGATGTCTGGGCGTACGTTTCGAACGCTTAAAAATTCTTCCAGGGTTACCATGGTCGAGTGGGAAAGCCTACGAGATGTCACACTTAACCCGCCAAGATCATGCCCCCTAATAGTGTTAAAGTAATGGAGTGAGTCTGTGGGCCCAGGCCTTTACTGAATAAAATCATGCCCAGTAATGTGTTACTGTTATGGGGTTAGTCTGTGAGCCTGGATGTCTGGATCTAGGTTTTGAACGCTTAAAAATTTGTTCCAGGGTTACCATGGTCGAGTGGATTAGCGCCCGAGAAGTCGCACTTAAACCGCAAATATCGCCTGGATGAAGCGCCTACATGTCTGGACTTAGGTTTTGAACGCTTAAAAATTTCTTCCAGGGTCACCATGGTCGAGTGGAAAAACCTACGAGAAGTCACACTTACCCGGCCAAGATCATGCCCATTAAAAAGTCATAGTAATGGGGTGAGTTTGTGGGCCCAGGCCTTAAAGAAAACTGTAATACAGGGCCCTTACTGAATAAAATCATGCCCAGTAATGTGTTACTGTTATTGGGTTAGTCTGTGAGCCTGGATGTCTGGATTTAGGTTTTGAACCCTTAAAAATTTTTTCCAGAGTTACCATGGTCAAGTGGGAAAGCCTACGAGAAGTCGCACTTAAACCGGCCAATATCGCCTGGATGTCTGGACGTAGGTTTTGAACGCTTAAAAACTTCTTCCAGGGATACCATGGTTGAGTGGGAAAGCCTACGAGAAGTCACACTTAACCTGGCCAAGATCATTCCCATAAAAGTTTTATAGTAATGGGGTGAGTCTGTTGGCCCAGGCCTTTACTGAATAAAATCATGCCCAGTAATGTGTTACTGTTAAGGGGTTAGTCTGTGTGCTTGGATGTCTGGACGTAGGCTTTGAATGCTTAATAGTTTCTTCCAGAGTTACCACTGTCCAGTAAGAAAGCCTACGAGAAGTCACGCTTAACCCTGGCAAGATCATGCCCATAAACGTGTTATAGTAATGGGTGAGTTTCTGGTCCCAGGCCTTTACTGAATAAAATCATTCCCAGTAATGTCTTGCTGTTATGGAGTTAGTCTTGAGCCTGGATATCTGGACTTAGTTTTTGAAGTGTTAAAAATTTCTTCCAGGGTTACCATCGTCGAGTGGGAAAGCCTACGAGTAGTCACACTTAACCCGGCCAAGATTATTCCCATAAAAGTTTTATAGTAATGGGGTGAGTCTGTTAGCCCAGGCCTTTACTGAATAAAATCATGCCCAGTAATGTGTTACTGTTAAGGGGTTAGTCTGTGTGCTTGGATGTCTGGACGTAGGCTTTGAATGCTTAAAAGTTTCTTCCAGGGTTACCACTGTCGAGTAAGAAAGCCTACGAGAAGTCACACTTAACCCTGCCAAGGTCATGCCCATAAACGTGTTATAGTAATGGGTGAGTTTCTGGTCCCAGGCCTTTACTGAATAAAATCATGCCCAGTAATGTCTTGCTGTTATGGGGTTAGTCTTGAGCTTGGATATCTGGACTTAGTTTTTGAAATGTAAAAAATTTCTTCAAGGGTTACCATGGTCGAGTGGGAAAGCCTATGAGAAGTCACACTTAACCCGGCCGAGATCTTGCCCATAATAGTGTTATAGTAATGGGATGAGTCTGTGGGCCCAGGCCTTTACTGAATAAAATCATGTCCAGTAATGTGTTACTGTTATGGAGTTAGTCTGTGAGCCTGGATGTCTGGATTTAGGTTTTGAATGCTTCAATATTTCTTCCAGGGTTACCATGGTCGAGTGGGAAAACCTACAAGACGTCACACTTAACCCGGCCAAGATCATGCCCATGAATGTGTTACAGTAATGGGGTAAGTTTCTTGGCCCATGCCTTAAATAAAACCGTAATACAGGGCCTTTACTGAATAAAATCATGCCCAGTAATGTCTTGCTAATATGGGGTTAGTCTTGAGCCTGGATATCTGGACTTAGTTTTTGAAGTGTTAAAAATTTCTTCCAGGGTTACCATGGTCGAGTGGGAAAGCCTACGAGAAGTCAGACTTAACCGGACAAGATCATTCCCATAAAAGTTTTATAGTAATGGGGTGAGTTTGTTGGCCCAGGCCTTTACTGAATAAAATCATGTCCAGTAATGTGTTACTGTTAAGGGGTTAGTCTGTGTGCTTGGATGTCTTGACGTAGGCTTTGAATGCTTAATAGTTTCTTCCAGGGTTACCACTGTCGAGTAAGAAAGCCTACGAGAAGTCACGCTTAACCCTGCCAAGATCATGCCCATAAACGTGTTACAGTAATGGGTGAGTTTCTGGTCCCAGGCCTTTTCTGAATAAAATCATTCCCAGTAATGTCTTGCTGTTATGGAGTTAGTCTTGAGCCTGGATATCTGGACTTAGTTTTTGAAGTGTTAAAATTTTCTTCCAGGGTTACCATGGTCGAGTGGGAAAGCCTACGAGAAGTCACACTTAACCCGGCCAAGATCATTCCCATAAAAGTTTTATAGTACTGGGGTGAGTCTGTTGGCCCAGGCCTTTACTCAATAAAATCATGCCCAGTAATGTGTTACTGTTAAGGGGGTTAGTCTGTGTGCTTGGATGTCTGGACGTAGGCTTTGATTGCTTAAAAGTTTCTTCCAGGGTTACCACTGTCGAGTAAGAAAGCCTACGAGAAGTCACACTTAACCCGGCCAAGATCATTCCCATAAAAGTTTTATAGTAATGCGGTGAGTCTGTTGGCCCAGGCCTTTACTGAATAAAATCATGCCCAGTAATGTGTTACTGTTAAGGGGTTAGTCTGTGTGCTTGGATTTCTGGACGTAGGCTTTGATTGCTTAAAGTTTCTTCCAGGGTTACCATTGTCGAGTAAGAAAGCCTACGAGAAGTCACGCTTAACCCTGCCAAGATCATGCCCATAAAAGTGTTATAGTAATGGGTTGAGTTTCTGGTCCCAGGCCTTTACTGAATAAAATCATGCCCAGTAATGTGTTACTGTTATGGGGTTAGTCTGTGAGCCTGGATTTCTGGATCTAGGTTTTGAACGCTTAAAAATTTGTTCCAGGGTTACCATGGTCGAGTGGATTAGCGTCCGAGAAGTAGCACTTAAACCGGCAAATATCGCCTGGATGAAGAGCCTAGATGTCTGGACTTAGGTTTTGAACGCTTAAAAATTTCTTTCAGGGTCACCATGGTCGAGTGGAAAAACCTACGAGAAGTCACACTTAACCCGGCCAAGATCATGCCTATTAAAGTGTCATAGTAATGGGGTGAGTTTGTGGACCCAGTCCTTAAAGAAAACTGTAATACAGTGCCCTTACTGAATAAAATCATGCCCCGTAATGTGTTACTGTTATGGGGTTAGTCTGTGAGCCTGGATGTCTCGACGTAGGTTTTGAACGTTCAAATATTTGTTCCAGGGTTACCATGGTCGAGTGGATTAGCGCCCAGAAGTCGCACTTAAACTGGCCAATATCGCCTGGATGTCTGGGCGTAGGTTTTGAACGCTTAAAAACTTCTTCCAGGGTTACCATGGTCGAGTGGGAAAGCCTATGAGAAGACACACTTAACCCGGCCAAGATCATGCCCCTAATAGTGTTAACGTAATGGAGTGAGTCTGTGGGCCCAGGCCTTTACTGAATAAAATCATGCCCAGTAATGTGTTACTGTTATGTGGTTAGTCTGTGAGCCTGGATGTCTGGATCTAGGTTTTGAACGCTTAAAAATTTGTTCCAGGGTTACCATGGTCGAGTGGATTAGCGTCCGTGAAGTCGCACTTAAACCGGCAAATATCGCCTGGATGAAGCGCCTAGATGTCTGGACTTAGGTTTTGAACGATTAAAAATTTCTTCCAGGGTCACCATGGTCGAGTGGAAAACCTACGAGAAGTCACACTTAACCCGCCAAGATCATGCCCATTAAAGTGTCATAGTAATGGGGTGAGTTTGTGGGCCCAGGCCTTAAAGAAAACTGTAATACAGGGCCCTTACTGAATAAAATCATGCCCCGTAATGTGTTACTGTTATGGGGTTAGTCTGTGAGCCTGGATGTCTCGACGTAGGTTTTGAACGTTCAAATATTTGTTCCAGGGTTACCATGGTCGAGTGGATTAGCGTCCGAGAAGTCGCACTTAAACTGGCCAATATCGCCTGGATGTCTGGGCGTAGGTTTTGAACGCTTAAAAACTTCTTCCAGGGTTACCATGGTCGAGTGGGAAAGCCTACGAGAAGTCACACTTAACCCGGCCAAAATCACGCCTGTTATAGTAAATGGGTGAGTCTGTGTGCCCAGGGCTTTACTGAATAAAATCATGCCCAGTAATGTGTTACTGTTATGGGGTTAGTCTGTGAGCCTGGATGTCTGGATCTAGGTTTTGAACGCTTAAAAGTTTCTTCCAGGGTTACCATGGTCGAGTAAGAAAGCCTACGAGAAGTCACACTTAACCCGGCCAAGATCATGCCCATAATAGTGTTGTAATAATGGGGTGAGTTTGTGGGCCCAGGCCTTTACTGAATAAAATCATGCCCAGTAATGTGTTACTGTTATTGGGTTAGTCTGTGAGCCTGGATGTCTGGATTTAGGTTTTGAACCCCTTAAAAATTTCTTCCAGGGTTACCATGGTCAAGTGGGAAAGCCTACGAGAAGTCACACTTAACCCGTCCCAAGATCATGCCTGTTATAGTAACGGGTGAGTCTGTGGGCCCAGGGCTTTACTGAATAAAATCATGCCCAGTAATGTGTTACTGTTATGGGGTTAGTCTGTGAGCCTGGATGTCTGGATCTAGGTTTTGAACGCTTAAAAATTTGTTCCAGGGTTACCATGGTCGAGTGGATTAGCGTCCGAGAAGTCGCACTTAAACCGCAAATATCGCCTGGATGAAGCGCCTAGATGTCTGGACTTAGGTTTTGAACGCTTAAAAATTTCTTCCAGGGTCACCATGGTCGAGTAGAAAACCTACGAGAAGTCACACTTAACCCGCCAAGATCATGCCCATTAAAGTGTCATAGTAATGGGGTGAGTTTGTGGGCCCAAGCCTTAAAGAAAACTGTAATACAGGGCCCTTACTGAATAAAATCATGCCCCGTAATGTGTTACTGTTATGGGGTTAGTCTGTGAGCCTAGATGTCTCGACGTAGGTTTTGAACGTTCAAATATTTGTTCCAGGGTTACCATGGTCGAGTGGATTAGCGTCCGAGAAGTCGCACTTAAACTGGCCAATATCGCCTGGATGTCTGGGTGTAGGTTTTGAACGCTTAAAAACTTCTTCCAGGGTTACCATGGTTGAGTGGGAAAGCCTACGAGAAGTCACACTTAACCCGGCCAAGATCATGCCCCTAATAGTGTTAAAGTAATGGAGTGAGTCTGTGGGCCCAGGCCTTTACTGAATAAAATCATGCCCAGTAATGTGTTACTGTTATGGGCTAAGTCTGTGAGCCTGGATTTCTGGATCTAGGTTTTGAACGCTTAAAAATTTCTTCCAGGGTTACCATGGTCGAGTGGGAAAGCCTACGAGAAGTCACACTTAACCCGGCCAAAATCACGCCTGTTATAGTAAATGGGTGAGTCTGTGTGCCCAGGGCTTTACTGAATAAAATCATGCCCAGTAATGTGTTACTGTTATGGGGTTAGTCTGTGAGCCTGGATTTCTGGATCTAGGTTTTGAACGCTTAAAAACTTCTTCCAGGGTTACCATGGTCGAGTGGGAAAGCCTACGAGAAGTCACACTTAACCCGGCCAAGATCATGCCCCCTAATAGTGTTAAAGTAATGGAGTGAGTCTGTGGGCCCAGGCCTTTACTGAATAAAATCATGCCCAGTAATGTGTTACTGTTATGGGGTTAGTCTGTGAGCCTGGATGTCTATATTTAGGTTTTGAACGCTTAAAAATTTCTTCCACAGTTACCATGGTATAGTTGGAAAGCCTCACGAGAAGTCACGCTTAACCCTGCCAAGATCATGCCCATAAACGTGTTATAGTAATGGAGTGAGTCTGTGGGCCCAGGCCTTTAGTGAATAAAATCATGCCCAGTAATGGTTTACTGATATGGGGTTCGTCTGTGAGCCTGGATGTCCATATTTAGGCTTTGAATGCTTAAAACTTTCTTCCAGGGTTACCACTGTCGAGTGGGAAAGCCTACGAGAAGTCACACTTAACCCTGCCAAGGTCATGCCCATAATAGTGTTATAGTAATGGGATGAGTCTGTGGGCCCAGGCCTTTACTGAATAAAATCATGCCCAGTAATCTGTTACTGTTATGGGGTTAGTCTGTGAGCCTGAATGTCTAGATCTAGGTTTTGAGCGCTTAAAAATTTGTTCCAGGGTTACCATGGTCGAGTGGATTAGCGTCCCGAGAAGTCGCACTTAAACCGGCAAATATCGCCTGGATGAAGCGCCTAGATGTCTGGACTTAGGTTTTGAACGTTTAAAAACTTCTTCCAGGGTCACCATGGTCGAGTGGAAAAACCTACGAGAAGTCACACTTAACCCGGCCAAGATCATGCCCATTAAAGTGTCATAGTAATGGGGTGAGTTTGTGGGCCCAGGCCTTAAAGAAAACTGTAATACAGGGCCCTTACTGAATAAAATCATGCCCCGTGAATGTGTTACTGTTATGGGGTTAGTCTGTGAGCCTGGATGTCTCGACGTAGGTTTTGAACGTTCAAATATTTGTTCCAGGGTTACCATGGTCGAGTGGATTAGCGTCCGAGAAGTCGCACTTAAAACTGGCCAATATCGCCTGGATGTCTGGGCGTAGGTTTTGAACGCTTAAAAACTTCTTCCAGGGTTACCATGGTCGAGTGGGAAAGCCTACGAGAAGTCACACTTAACCCGCCAAGATCATGCCCCTAATAGTGTTAAAGTAATGGAGTGAGTCTGTGGGCCCAGGCCTTTACTGAATAAAATCATGCCCAGTAATGTGTTACTGTTATGGGGTTAGTCTGTGAGTCTGGATGTCTGGATCTTGGTTTTGAACGCTTAAAAATTTGTTCCAGGGTTACCATGGTCGAGTGGATTAGCATCCGAGAAGTCGCACTTAAACCGCAAATATCGCCTGGATGAAGCGCCTAGATGTCTGGACTTAGGTTTTGAACGCTTAAAAATTTCTTCCAGGGTCACCATGGTCGAGTGGGAAAGCCTACGAGAAGTCACACTTAACCCGCCAAAATCATGCCCCTAATAGTGTTAAAGTAATGGAGTGAGTCTGTGGGCCCAGGCCTTTACTGAATAAAATCATGCCCAGTAATCTGTTACTGTTATGGGGTTACTCTGTGAGCCTGAATGTCTAGATCTAGGTTTTGAACGCTTAAAAATTTGTTCCAGGGTTACCATGGTCGAGTGGATTAGCGTCCGAGAAGTCGCACTTAAACCGGCAAATATCGCCTGGATGAAGCGCCTAGATGTCTGGACTTAGGTTTTGAACGCTTAAAAACTTCTTCCAGGGTCACCATGGTCGAGTGGAAAAACCTACCAGAAGTCACACTTAACCCGCCAAGATCATGCCCATTAAAGTGTCTTAGTAATGGGGTGAGTTTGTGGGCCCAGGCCTTAAAGTAAACTGTAATACAGGGCCCTTACTGAATAAAATCATGCCCCGTAATGTGTTACTGTTATGGGGTTAGTCTGTGAGCCTGGATGTCTCGACGTAGGTTTTGAACGTTCAAATATTTGTTCCAGGGTTACCATGGTCGAGTGGATTAGCGTCCGAGAAGTCGCACTTAAACTGGCCAATATCGCCTGGATGTCTGGGCGTAGGTTTTGAACGCTTAAAAACTTCTTCCAGGGTTACCATGGTCGAGTGGGAAAGCCTACGAGAAGTCACACTTAACCCGGCCAAAATCACGCCTGTTATAGTAATGGAGTGAGTCTGCGGGCCCAGACCTTTACTGAATAAAATCATGTCCAGTAATGTGTTACTGTTATGGGGTTAGTCTGTGAGCCTGGATGTCTGGGCGTAGGTTTTGAACGCTTAAAAACTTCTTCCAGGGTTACCATGGTCGAGTGGGAAAGCCTACGAGAAGTCACACTTAACCCGCCAAAATCACGCCTGTTATAGTAATGGGGTGAGTCTGTGGGCCCAGGGCTTTACTGAATAAAATCATGCCCAGTAATGTGTTACTGTTATGGGGTTAGTCTGTGAGCCTGGATGTCTGCATCTAGGTTTTGAACGCTTAAAAGTTTCTTCCAGGGTTACCATGGTCGAGTAAGAAAGCCTACGAGAAGTCACACTTAACCCGGCCAAGATCATGCCCATAATAGTGTTGTAATAATGGGGTGAGTTTGTGGCCCAGGCCTTTACTGAATAAAATCATGCCCAGTAATGTGTTACTGTTATTGGGTTAGTCTGTGAGCCTGGATGTCTGGATTTAGGTTTTGAATGCTTCAATATTTCTTCCAGGGTTACCATGGTCGAGTGGGAAAACCTACAAGACGTCACACTTAACCCGCCAAGATCATGCCCATGAATGTATTATAGTAATGGGGTGAGTTTGTTGGCCCATGCCTTAAAGAAAACCGTAATACAGGGCCTTTACTGAATAAAATCATGCCCAGTAATGTCTTGCTGTTGTGGGGATAGTCTTGAGCCTGGATATCTGGCCTTAGTTTTTGAAATGTTAAAAATTTCTTCCAGGGTTACCATGGTCGAGTGGGAAAGCATACGAGAAGTCACACTTAACCCGCCAAGATCATGCCCATGAATGTGTTATAGTAATGGGTTGAGTTTGTGGGTCCAGGCCTTAAAGAAAACTGTAATACAGGGCTTTTACTGAGTAAAATCATGCCCAGTAATGTGTAATTGTTATGGGGTTAGTCTGTTAACCTGGATGTAAGTTTTGAACGCTTAAAAACTTCTTCCAGGGATACCATGGTTGAGTGGGAAAGCATACCAGAAGTCACACTTAACCCGGCCAAGATCATTCCCTATAATAGTGTTATAGTAATGGGATGAGTCTGTGGGCCCAGGCCTTTACAGAATAAAATCATGCCCAGTAATGTCTTGCTGTTATGGGGATAGTCTTGAGCCTGGATATCTGGACTTAGTTTTTGAAATGTTAAAAATTTCTTCCAGGGTTACCATGGTCGAGTGGGAAAGCGTACGAGAAGTGACACTTAACCCGGCCAAGATCATGCCCATAATAGTGTTATAGTAATGGGGTGAGTCTGTGGGCCCAGGCCTTTACTGAACAAAAATCATGCCCAGTAATGTGTAGCTGTTATGGGGTTAGTCTGTGAGCCTGGATGTTTGGATTTAGGTTTTGAATGCTTCAATATTTCTTCCAGGGTTACCATGGTCGAGTGGGAAAACCTACGAGAAGTCACACTTAACCCAGCCAAGATCATTCCCATGAAAGTGTCATAGTAATGGGGTGAGTTTGTGGGCCCAGGCCTTAAAGAAAACTGTAATACAGGGCCTTTAGTGAATAAAATCATGCCCAGTAATGTGTAATTGTTATGGGGTTAGTCTGTGAACCTGGATGTAAGTTTTGAATGCTTCAATATTTCTTACAGGGTTACCATGGTCGAGTGGGAAAGCATACCAGAAGTCACACTTAACCCGCCAAGATCATGCCACTAATAGTGTTATAGTAATGGAGTGAATCTGTGGGCCCCGGCCTTTACTGAATAAAATCATGTCCAGTAATGTGTTACTGTTATGGGGTTCATCTGCGAGCCTGGATGTCTAGATTTAGGTTTTGAAAGCTTAAAAATTTCTTCCAGGGTTATCATTGTTGAGTAAGAAAGCCTACGACAAGTCACGCTTAACCCTGCCAAGATCATGCCCATAAAAGTGTTATAGTAATGGGTTGAGTTTGTGGGCCCAGGCCTTAAAGAAAACTGTAATACAGGACCTTTACTGAGTAAAATCATGCCCAGTAATGTGTAATTGTTATGGGGTTAGTCTGTGAACCTGGATGTTTGGACGTAGGCTTTGAATGCTTAAAAGTTTCTTCCAGGGTTACCATGGTCAAGTGGGAAAACCTACGAGAAGTCTCACTTAAGTCGACCAAGATCATGCCCATAATAGTGTTGTAATAATGGGGTGAGTTTGTGGGCCAGGCCTTTACTGAATAAAATCATGCCTAGTAATGTGTTACTGTTATGGGATTAGTCTGTGATCCTGGATGTCTGGACGTAGGTTTTGAATGCTCAAATATTTGTTCCAGGGTTACCATGGTCAAGTGGGAAAACCTACGAGAAGTCACACTTAACCCGGCCAAGATCATGCCCCTAATAGTGTTATAGTAATGGAGTGAGTCTGCGGGCCCAGACCTTTACTGAATAAAATCATGTCCAGTAATGTGTTACTGTTAAGGGGTTAGTCTGTGTGTTTGGATGTCTGGACGTAGGTTTTGAATGCTTAAAAGTTTCTTCCAGGGTTACCATGGTCGAGTAAAAAGCCTACGAGAAGTCACTCTTAACCCGCCAAGATCATGCTCATAACAGTGTTGTAATACTGGGGTGAGTTTGTGGGCCCAGGCCTTTATTGAATATAGAATCATGCCCACTAATGTGTTACTGTTAGTGGGTTAGTCTGTGAGCCTGGATGTCTGGATTTAGGTTTTATACGTTTAAAAATTTCTTCCAGGGTTACCATGGTCGAGTGGGAAAACCTACAAGAAGTCACGCTTAACCCCGCCAAGATCATGCCCATAAAAGTGTTATAGTAATGGGTGAGTTTCTGGTCCCAGGCCTTTACTGAATAAAGTCATTCCCAGTAATGTCTTGCTGTTAAGGGGTTAGTCTGTGTGCTTGGATGTCTGGACGTAGGCTTTGAATGCTTAATAGTTTCTTCCAGGGTTACCACTGTCGAGTAAGAAAGCCTACGAGAAGTCACGCTTAACCCTGCCAAGATCATGCCCATAAACATGTTATAGTAGTGGGTGAGTTTCTGGTCCCAGGCCTTTACTGAATAAAATCATTCCCAGTAATGTCTTGCTGTTATGGAGTTAGTCTTGAGCCTGGATATCTGGACTTAGTTTTTGAAGTGTTAAAAATTTGTTCCAGGGTTACCATGGTCGAGTGGGAAAGCCTACGAGAAGTCACACTTAACCCGCCAAGATCATTCCCATAAAAGTTTTATAGTAATGGGGTGAGTCTGTTGGCCCAGGCCTTTACTGAATAAAATCATGCCCAGTAATGTGTTACTGTTATGGGGTTAGTCTGTGTGCTTGGATGTCTGGACGTAGGCTTTGAATGCTTAAAAGTTTCTTCCAGGGTTACCACTGTCGAAAGTTAGAAAGCCTCACGAGAAGTCACACTTAACCCTGCCAAGATCATGCCCATAAACGTGTTATAGTAATGGGTGAGTTTCTGGTCCCAGGCCTTTACTGAATAAAATCATTCCCAGTAATGTCTTGCTGTTATGGATTTAGTTTTGAGCCTGGATATCTGGACTTAGTTTTTGAAGAGTTAAAAATTTGTTCCAGGTTTACCATGGTCGAGTGGGAAAGCCTACGAGAGTCACACTTAATCCGGCCAAGATCATTCCCATAAAAGTGTTATAGTAATGGGTTGAGTTTGTGGTTCCAGGCCTTAAAGAAAACTGTAATACAGGGCTTTTACTGAGTAAAATCATGCGCAGTAGTATGTAATTGTTATGGGGTTTGTCTGTGAACCTGGATGTAAGTTATGAATGCTTCAATATTTCTTCCAGGCATACCATGGTTGAGTGGGAAAGCCTACGAGAAGTCACACTTAACCTGGCCAAGATCATTCCCATAAAAGTTTTATAGTAATGGGGTGAGTCTGTTGGCCCAGGACTTTACTGAATAAAAATCATGCCCAGTAATGTGTTACTGTTAAGGGGTTAGTCTGTGTGCTTGGATGTCTGGACGTAGGCTTTGAATGCTTAATAGTTTCTTCCAGGGTTACCACTGTCGAGTAAGAAAGCCTCGAGAAGTCACGCTTAACCCTGCCAAGATCATGCCCGTAAACGTGTTATAGTAATGGGTGAGTTTCTGGTCCCAGGCCTTTACTGAATAAAATCATTCCCAGTAATGTCTTGCTGTTATGGAGTTAGTCTTGAGCCTGGATATCTGGACTTAGTTTTTGAAATGTAAAAAATTTCTTCAAGGGTTACCATGGTCGAGTGGGAAAGCCTATGAGAAGTCACACTTAACCCGGCCAAGATCATGCACATGAAAGTGATATAGTAATGGGGTGAGTCTGTGGGTCCAGGCTTTAAGGAAAGCTGTAATACAGGGCCTTTAATGAATAAATTCATTCCTAGTAATTTGTTACTGTTATAGGGATCGTCTTGAACTTGGATATCTGGACTTAGTTTTTGAAATGTTAAAAATTTCTTCCAGGGTTACCATGGTCGAGTGGGAAAGCATACGAGAAGTCTCACTTAACCAGGCCAAGATCATGCCCATAATGGTGTTATAGAAATGGGGTGAGTCTGTGGGCCCTGCCCTTTACTGAACAAAATCATGCCTAGTAATGTGTTACTGTTATGGGATTAGTCTGTGATCCTGGATGTCTGGACGTAGATTTTGAAAATCTAAATATTTGTTCCAGGGTTACCATGGTCGAGTGGGAAAGCCTCACGAGAAGTCACACTTAACCCTGCCAAGATCATGCCCATAATAGTGTTATAGTAATGGGGTGAGTCTGTGGGTTCAGGCCTTTACTGAATAAAATCATGCCCAGTAATGTGTAACTGTTATGGGATTAGTCTGTGATCCTGGATGTCTGGACGTAGATTTTGAAAATCTAAATATTTGTTCCAGGGTTACCATGGTCGAGTGGGAAAGCTTCACGAGAAGTCACACTTAACCCTGCCAAGATCATGCCCATAATAGTGTTATAGTAATAGGGTGAGTATGTTGGCCCGGGACTTTACTGAATAAAATCATGCCAAGTAATGTGTTACTGTTAAGGGTTTAGTTTGTGTGCTTGGATGTCTGGACGTAGGCTTTGAATGCTTAAAAGTTTCTTCCAGGGTTACCGTTGTCAGGTAAGAAAGCCTACGAGAAGTCACGCTTAACCCTGCCAAGATCATGCCCATAACAGTGTTGTAATAATGGGGTGAGTTTGTGGGCCCAGGCCTTTACTGAATAAAATCATGCCCAGTAATGTGTTACTGTTATGGGATTAGTCTGTGATCCTGGGTGTCTGGAGGTAGGTTTGAACGCTCAAATATTTCTTCCAGGGTTACCATGGTCAAGTGGGAAAACCTACGAGAAGTCACACTTAACCCGCCAATATCGCCTGGATGTCTGGGCGTAGGTTTTCAACGCTTAAAACTTCTTCCAGGGTTACCATGGTCGAGTGGGAAAGCCTACGAGAAGTCACACTTAACCCGCCAAGATCATTCATATAAAAGTTTTATAGTAATGGGGTGAGTCTGTTGGCCCAGGCCTTTACTGAATAAAATCATGCCCAGTAATGTGATACTGTTAAGGGGTTAGTCTGTGTGCTTGGATGTCTGGACGCAGGTTTTTAATGCTTAAAAGTTTCTTCCAGGGTTACCATGGTCGAGTAAGAAAGCCTACGAGAAGTCACACTTAACCCCGCCAAGATCATGCCCATAATAGTGTTGTATTAATGGCGTGAGTTTGTGGGCCCAGGCCTTTACTGAATAAAATCATGCCCAGTAATGTGTTACTGTTATTGGGTTAGTCTGTGAGCCTGGATGTCTGGATTTAGGTTTTGAACCCTTAAAAATTTCTTTCAGGGTTACCATGGTCAAGTGGGAAAGCCTACGAGAAGTCACACTTAACCCGGCCAAGATCATGCCTGTTATAGTAATGGGGTGAGTCTGTGGACCCAGGGCTTTACTGAATAAAATCATGCCCAGTAATGTGTTATTGTTATGGGCTTAGTCTGTGAGCCTGGATGTCTGGATCTAGGTTTTGAACGCCTAAAAATTTCTTCCAGGGTTACCATGGTCGAGTGGGAAAGCCTACGAGAAGTCACACTTAACCCGGCCAAGGTCACGCCTGTTATAATAATGGGGTGAGTCTGTGGGCCCAGGGCTTTACTGAATAAAATCATTCCCAGTAATGTGTTACTGTTATGGGGTTAGTCTGTGAGCCTGGATGTCTGGATCTAGGTTTTGAACGCTTAAAAATTTGTTCCAGGGTTACCATGGTCGAGTGGATTAGCATCCGAGAAGTCGCACTTAAACCGGCAAATATCGCCTGGATGAAGCGCCTAGATGTCTGGACTTAGGTTTTGAACGCTTAAAAATTTCCTCCAGGGTCACCATGGTCGAGTGGAAAAACCTACGAGAAGTCACACTTAACCCGGTCAAGATCATGCCCATTAAAGTGTCATAGTAATGGGGTGACTTTGTGGGCCCAGGCCTTAAAGAAAACTGTAATAAAGGGCCCTTACTGAATGTCTCGACGTAGGTTTTGAACGTTCAAATATTTGTTCCAGGGTTACCATGGTCGAGTAAGAAAGCCTACGAGAAGTCAGACTTAACACAGGCAAGATCATGCCTATAAAAGTGTTATAGTAATGGGTTGAGTTTCTGGGCCCAGGCCTGTACAGAATAAAGTCATACGCAGTAATGTGTAGCTGTTATGGGGTTAGTCTGTGAGCCTGGATGTCTGGACGTAGGTTTTGAACGCTTAAAAATTTCTTCCAGGGTTACCATGGTCGATTGGGAAAGCCTACGAGAAGTCAAACTTAACCCGCCAAGATCATGCCCCCTAATAGTGTTATAGTAATGGAGTGAGTCTGTGGGCCCAGGCCTTTACTGAATAAAATCATGCCCAGTAATGTGTTATTGTTATGGGGTTAGTCTGTGAGCCTGGATGTCTAGATTTAGGTTTTGAACGCTTAAAAATTTCTTCCAGGGTTACCATTGTCGAGTGGGAAAGCCTATGAGAAGTCACACTTAACTCCGCCAAGGTCATTCCCATAAAATTTTATAGTAATGGGTTGAGTCTGTGAGCCCAGGCCTTTACTGAATAAAAACATGCCCAGTAATGTGTAACTGATATGGGGTTAGTCTGTGAGCCTGGATGTTTGGATTTAGGTTTTGAATGCTTCAATATTTCTTCCAGGGTTACCATGGTCGAGTAAGAAAGCCTACGAGAAGTCACACTTAACCCGCCAAGATCATGCCTATAAAAGTGTTATAGTAATGGGTTGAGTTTCTGGTCCCAGGCCTTTACTGAATAAAGTCATACGCAGTAATGTGTAGTTGTTATGGGGTTAATCTGTGAGCCAGGATGTCTGGATGTAGGTTTTGAACGCTCAAATATTTGTACCAGGTTTACCATGGTCGAGTGGGAAAGCATACGAGAAGTCTCACTTAAGTTGACCAAGATCATGCCCATAATAGTGTTGTAATAATGGGGTGAGTTTGTGGGACCAGGCCTTTACTGAATAAAATCATGCCCAGTAATGTGTTACTGTTATGGGATTAGTCTGTGATCCTGGATGTCTGGACGTATGTTTTGAACGCTCAAACATTTGTTCCAGGGTTACCATGGTTGAGAGGGAAAACCTACACGAGAGGTCACACTTAACCCGGCAAAGATCATGCCTATGAAAGTGTTATAGTAATGGGGTGAGTTTGTGGGCCCAGGCCTTTACTGAATAAAATCATGCCCAGTAACATGTTACTGTTATTGGGTTAGTCTGTGAGCCTGGATGTCTGGACGTATGTTTTGAACGCTCAAATATTTGTTCCAGGGTTACCATGGTTGAGAGGGAAAACTCACGAGAGGTCACACTTAAACCGGCCAAGATCATGCCTCATGAAAGTGTTATAGTAATGGGGTGAGTTTGTGGCCCAGGCCTTTACTGAATAAAATCATGCCCAGTAACATGTTACTGTTATTGGGTTAGTCCGTGAGCCTGGATGTCTGGATTTAGGTTTTGAACGCTTAAAAATTTCTTCCAGGGTTACCATGGTCGAGTAGGAAAGCCTACGAGAAGTCACACTTAACCGCCAAGATATCGCCTGTTACAGTAATGGGGTGAGTCTGTGGGCCCAGGCCTTTACTGAATAAAATCATGCCCAGTAATGTGATACTGTTATAGGTTTAGTCTGTGAGCCTGGATGTCTGGATTTAGGTTTTGAATGCTTCAATATTTCTTCCAGGGTTACCATGGTCGAGTGTGAATGCATACGAGAATTCACACTTAACCCGCCAAGATCATGCCCATAATAGTGTTATAATAATGGGGTGAGTCTGTGGGCCCAGGCCTTTACTGAATAAAATCATGCCCAGTAATGTGTAACTGTTTTGGGGTTAGTCTGTGAGCCTGGATTTCTGGATTTAGGTTTTGAATAATTCAAAATTTCTTCCAGGGTTACCATGGTCGAGTGGGAAAACTCACGAGAAGTCACACTTAACCCGGCCAAGATCATGCCCATGAAAGTGTCATAGTAATGGGGTGAGTTTGTGGGCCCAGGCCTTTAAGAAAACTGTAATACTGGGCCTTTAGTGAATAAAATCATGCCCAGTAATGTGTTATTGTTATGTGGTTAGTCTGTGAGCCTGGATGTCTGGACGTAGGTTTTGAACGCTCAAATATTTGTTCCAGGGTTACCATGGTCGAGTGGATTAGCGTCCGAGAAGTCGCACTTAAACCGCCAAAATCGCCTGGATGTCTGGACTTAGGTATTGAACGCTTAAAAACTTCTTCCAGGGTTACCATGGTTGAATGAGAAAGCCTACGAGAAGTCACACTTAACCCGCCAAGATCATGCCCCTAATAGTGTTATAGTAATGGAGTGAGTCTACGGGCCCAGGCCTTTACTGAATAAAATCATGCCCAGTAATGTGTTACTGTTAAGGGGTTAGTCTGTGTGCTTGGATGTCTGGACGTAGGTTTTGAATGCCTAAAAGTTTCTTCCAGGGTTACCATGGTCGAGTAAGAAAGCTCACGAGAAGTCACACTTAACCCGGCCAAGATCATGCCCATAATAGTGTTGTAATAATGGATTGAGTTTGTGGACCCAGGCCTTAAAGAAAACTGTAATACAGGGCCTTTATTGAGTAAAATCATGCCCAGTAATGTGTAATTGTTATGGGGTTAATCTGTGAGCTTGGATGTCTGGACGTAGGTTTTGAACGCTCAAATAATTGTTCCAGGGTTACCATGGTCGAGTGGAAAGCCTACGAGAAGTCTTAATCCAATATCATGCCCATAACATTGTTGTAATAATGGGGTGATTTTGTGGGCCCAGGCCTTTACTGAATAAAGTCATGCCCAGTAATGTGTTACTGTTATGGGATTAGTATGTGATCCTGGGTGTTTGGACGAGGTTTTGAACGCTCAAATATTTGTTCCAGGGTTACCATGGTCAAGTGGGAAAACCTTACGAGAGAAGTCACACTTAACCCGCCAAGATCATGCCCATGAAAGTGTTATAATAATGGGGTGAGTCTGTGGGTCCAGGCTTTAAAGAAAGCTGTAATACAGGGCCTTTAGTGAATAAAATTATGCCCAGTAATGTTTTCCTGTTATGGGGTTAATCTGTGAGCCTGGATGTCTGGATTTAGTTTTTGAACGCTTAAAAAAATTCGTCCCAGGGTTAATATGGTCGAGTGGGAAAACCTATGAGAAGTCACACAATTATCCCGGCAAAGATCATGCCCCTAATAGTTTTATAGTAATGGAGTGAGTTTGTGGGCCCAAGCCTTAAAGAAAACTGTAATACAGGGCCTTTAGTGAATAAAATCATTCCCAGTAATGTCTTGCTGTTATGGGGTTAGTCTTGAGCCTGGATATCTGGACTTAGTTTTTGAAATGTAAAAATTTCTTCAAGGGGTTACCATGGTCGAGTGGGAAAGCCTACGAGAAGTCACACTTAACCCGCCAAGATCATGCCCATAAAAGCGTTTTAGTAATGGCTTGAGTTTCTGGTCCTAGGCCTTTACTGAATAAAATCATGGCTAGTAATGTGTTACTGTTTTGGGATTAGTCTGTGATCCTGGATGTCTGGATGTAGGTTTTGAAATGTAAAAAATTTCTTCCAGGGTTACCATGGTCGAGTGGAAAACTCAAGAAGTCACACTTAACCTGGCCAAGATCTTGCCCATGAAAGTGATATAGTAATGGGGTGAGTCTGTGGGTCCAGGCTTTAAGGAAAGCTGTAATACAGGGCCTTTAATGAATAAATTCATTCCTAGTAATGTGTTACTGTTATGGGGATAGTCTTGAACTTGGATATCTGGACTTTTGAAATGGTTTTGAAATGTTAAAAATTTCTTCCAGGGTTACCATGGTCGAGTGGGAAAGCATACGAGAAGTCTCACTTAACCAGGCCAAGATCATGCCCATAATGGTGTTATAGTAATGGGGTGAGTCTATGGGCCCTGCCCTTTACTGAATAAGATCATGCCCAGTAATGTGTAACTGTTATGGGGTTAGTCTGTGTGCCTGGATGTCTGGATTTAGGTTCTGAAATGTAAAAAATTTCTTCCAGGGTTACCATGGTCGAGTGGGAATGCATACGAGAAATCACACTTAACCCGCCAAGATCATGCCAATAATAGTGTTATAGTAATGGGGTGAGTCTGTGGGCCCAGGCCTTTACTGAATAAAATCATGCCCAGTAATGTGTAACTGTTTTGGGGTTAGTCTATGAGCCTGGATTTCTGTATTTAGGTTTTGAATGCTTCAATATTTCTTCCAGGGTTACCATGGTCGAGTGGGAAAACTTATTTAGAAGTCACACTTAACCCGCCAAGATCATGCCCATGAAAGTGTCATAGTAATGGGGTGAGTTTGTGGCCCAGGCCTTAAAGAAAAGTGTAATACAGGGCCTTTAGTGAATAAAATCATGCCCAGTAATGTGTTACTGTTATGGGGTTAGTCTGTGAGCCTGGATGTCTGGATTTAGGTTTTGAATGCTTCAATATTTCTTCCAGGGTTACTTTCAAGGTCGAGTGGGAAAACCTAAGAGAAGTCACGCTTAACCCTGCCAAGATCATGCCCATGAAAGTATTATAGTAATGGGGTGGGTTTGTGCCCATGCCTTAAAGAAAACTGTAATACAGGGCCTTTACTGAATAAAATCATGTCCAGTAATGTGTTATTGTTATGGGGTTAGTCTGTGAGCCTGGATGTCTGGACGCAGGTTTTGAACGCCCAATATTTGTTCCAGGGTTACCATGGTCGAGTGGATTAGCGCTTCGAGAAGTCGCACTTAAAACGCCAATATCGCTTCTGATGTCTGGACTTAGGTTTTGAATGCTTAAAAACTTCTTCCAGAGTTACCATGGTTGAATGGAAAAGCCTACAAGAAGTCGTCGCACTTAAACCGCCAAAATCGCCTGGATGTCTGGACTTAGGTATTGAACGCTTAAAAACTTCTTCCAGGGTTACCATGGTCGAATGGGAAAAGCTCTACGAGAAGTCACACTTAACCCGCCAAGATCATGCCCTGATAGTGTTATAGTAATGGAGTGAGCCCACGGGCCCAGGCCTTTACTGAATAAAATCATGCCCAGTAATGGTTTACTGTTATGGGGTTCGTCTGTGAGCCTGGATGTCTATATTTAGCTTTTGAACGCTTAAAAATTTCTTCCAGTGTTACCATGGTATAGTGGGAAAACCTAAGAGAAGTCACACTTAACCCGCCAAGATCATTCCCATAAAAGTTTTATAATAATGGGGTTAGTCTGTTGGCCCAGGCCTTTACTGAATAAAATCATGCCCAGTAATGTGTTACTGTTATGGGGTTAGTCTGTGATCCTGGATGTCTGGATTTAGGTTTTGAATGCTTCAATATTTCTTCCAGGGTTACTAAGGTCGAGTGGGAAAACCTACAAGACGTCACACTTAACCCGCCAAGATCATGCCCATGAATGTGTTATAGCAATGGGGTGAGTTTGTTGGCCCATGCCTTAAAGAAAACTGTAATACAGGGCCTTTACTGAATAAAATCATGCCCAGTAATGTCTTGCTGTTATGGGGATAGTCTTGAGCCTGGATATCTGGACTTAGTTTTTGAAGTGTTAAAAATTTGTTCCAGGTTACCATGGTCGAGTGGAAAGCCTACGAGAAGTCACACACTTAACTCCGCCAAGATCATTCCCATAAAAGTTTTATAGTAATGGGGTAAGTCTGTTGGCCCAGGCCTTTACTGAATAAAATCATGCCCAGTAATGTGTTACTGTTAAGGGTTAGTCTGTGTGCTTGGATGTCTGGACGTAGGCTTTGAATGCTTAAAAGTTTCTTCCAGGGTTACCACTGTCGAGTTAGAAAGCCTACGAGAAGTCACACTTAACCCCGCCAAGATCATGCCCATAAACGTGTTATAGTAATGGGTGAGTTTCTCGTCCCAGGCCTTTACTGAATAAAATCATGCCCAGTAATGTGTTACTGTTAAGGGTTAGTCTGTGTGCTTGGATGTCTGGACGTAGGCTTTGAATGCTTAAAAGTTTCTTCCAGGGTTACCACTGTCGAGTTAGAAAGCCTACGAGAAGTCACACTTAACCCTGCAAGATCATGCCCATAAACGTGTTATAGTAATGGGTGAGTTTCTCGTCCCAGGCCTTTACTGAATAAAATCATGCCCAGTAATGTGTTACTGTTAAGGGGTTAGTCTGTGTGCTTGGATGTCTGGACGAGGCTTTGAATGCTTAAAAGTTTCTTCCAGGGTTACCACTGTCGAGTTAGAAAGCCTACGAGAAGTCACACTTAACCCTGCCAAGATCATGCCCATAAACGTGTTATAGTAATGGGTGAGTTTCTGATCCCAGGCCTTTATTGAATAAAGTCATTCCCAGTAATGTCTTGCTCTTAAGGGGTTAGTCTTGAGCCTGGATATCTGGACTTAGTTTTTGAAATGTAAAAATTTCTTCAAGGGTTACCATGGTCGAGTGGGAAAGCCCACGAGAAGTCACACTTAACTCTGCCAAGATCATTCCCATAAAAGTTTTATAGTAATGGGGTGAGTCTGTTGGCCCAGGCTTTACTGAATAAAATCATGCCCAGTAGAGTGTTACTGTTAAGGGGTTAGTCTGTGTGCTTGGATGTCTGGACGTAGGCTTTGAATGCTTAATAGTTTCTTCCAGGGTTACCACTGTCGAGTAAGAAAGCCTACGAGAAGTCACGCTTAACCCCAAGCAAGATCATGCTCATAAACATGTTATAGTAGTGGTTGAGTTTCTGGTCCCAGGCCTTTACTGAATAAAATCATTCCCAGTAATGTCTTGCTGTTATGGAGTTAGTCTTGAGCCTGGATATCTGGACTTAGTTTTTGAAGTGTTAAAAATTTGTTCCAGGGTTACCATGGTCGAGTGGGAAAGCCTACGAGAAGTCACACTTAACCCGCCAAGATCATTCCCATAAAAGTTTTATAGTAATGGGGTGAGTCTGTTGGCCCAGGCCTTTACTGAATAAAATCATGCCCAGTAATGTGTTACTGTTAAGGGGTTAGTCTGTGTGCTTGGATGTCTGGACGTAGGCTTTGAATGCTTAAAAAGTTTCTTCCAGGGTTACCACTGTCGAGTTAGAAAGCCTCACTTAGAAGTCACACTTAACCCCTGCCAAGATCATGCCCATAAACGTGTTATAGTAATGGGTGAGTTTCTGGTCCCAGGCCTTTACTGAATAAAATCATGCCCAGTAATATGTTACTGTTAAGGGGTTAGTCTGTGTGCTTGGATGTCTGGACGTAGGCTTTGAATGCTTAAAAGTTTCTTCCAGGGTTACCACTGTCGAGTTAGAAAGCCTACGAGAAGTCACGCTTAACCCTGCAAAGATCATGCCCATAAACGTGTTATAGTAATGGGTGAGTTTCTGGTCCCAGGCCTTTACTGAATAAAATCATTCCCAGTAATGTCTTGCTGTTATGGAGTTAGGTCTTGAGCCTGGATATCTGGACTTAGTTTTTGAAGTGTTAAAAAATTTGTTCCAGGGTTACCATGGTCGAGTGGGAAAGCCTACGAGAAGTCACACTTAACCCTGCCAAGATCATGCCCATAAACGTGTTATAGTAATGGGTGAGTTTCTGGTCCCAGGCCTTTACTGAATAAAATCATTCCTGAGTAATGTCTTGCTGTTATGGAGTTAGTCTTGAGCCTGGATATCTGGACTTAGATTTTGAAGTGTTAAAAATTTGTTCCAGGGTTACCATGGTCGAGTGGGAAAGCCTCACGAGAAGTCACACTTAACCCTGCCAAGATCATGCCCATAAACGTGTTATAGTAATGGGTGAGTTTGTGGTTCCAGGCCTTAAAGAAAACTGTAATACAGGGCTTTTACTGAGTAAAATCATGCGCAGTAGTATGTAATTGTTATGGTTTGTCTGTGAACCTGATGTAAGTTTTGAATGCTTCAATATTTCTTCCAGGCATACCATAGTTGGGAAAGCCTACGAGAAGTCACACTTAATTAACCTGGCCAAGATCATTCCTATAAAAGTTTTATAGTAATGGGGTGAGTCTGTTGGCCAGGCCTTTACTGAATAAAATCATGCCCAGTAATGTGTTACTATTAAGGGGTTAGTCTGTGTGCTTGGATGTCTGGACGTAGGCTTTGAATGCTTAATAGTTTCTTCCAGGGTTACCACTGTCGAGTAAGAAAGCCTACGAGAAGTCACGCTTAACCCTGCCAAGATCATGCCCATAAACGTGTTATAGTAATGTGTGAGTTTCTGGTCCCAGGCCTTTACTGAATAAAATCATTCCAGTAATGTCTTGCTGTTATGGAGTTAGTCTTGAGCCTGGATATCTGACTTAGTTTTGAAATGTAAAAATTTCTTCCAGGGTTACCATGGTCGAGTGGGAAAGCCTATGAGAAGTCACACTTAACCCGCCAAGATCATGCCCATGAAAAGTGATATAGTAATGGGGTGAGTCTGTGGGTCCAGGCTTTTAAGGAAAGCTGTAATACAGGGCCTTTAATGAATAAATTCATTCCTAGTAATTTGTTACTGTTATAGGGATAGTCTTGAAGTTGGATATCTGACTTAGTTTTTGAAATGTTAAAAATTTCTTCCAGGGTTACCATGGTCGAGTGGGAAAGCATACGAGAAGTCTCACTTAACCAGGCCAAGATCATACCTATAATGGTGTTATAGTAATGGGGTGAGTCTGTGGGCCCTGGCCTTTACTGAATAAGATCATGCCCAGTAATGTGTAACTGTTATGGGGTTAGTCTGTGAGCCTGGATGTCTGGATTTAGGTTTTGAATGCTTCAATATTTCTTCCAGGGTTACCATGGTCGAGTGGGAAAGCATACGAGAAGTCACACTTAACCCGGACAAGATCATGCCCATAATAAGTGTTATAGTAATGGGGTGAGTCTGTGGCCCAGGCCTTTACTGAATAAAATCATGCCCAGTAATGTCTTGCTGTTTTGGGGATAGTCTTGGAGCCTGGATATCTGGACTTAGTATTTGAAATGTTAAAAAATTTCTTCCAGGGTTACCATGGTCGAGTGGGAAAGCATACGAGAAATCACACTTAACCCGGCCAAGATCCTGCCCACACAGTGTTATAGTAATGGGGTGAGTCTGTGGCCCAGGCCTTTACTGGAATAAAATCATGCCCAGTAATGTGTAACTGTTTTGGGGTTAGTCTGGTGAGCCTGGATTTCTGTATTTAGGTTTTGAATGCTTCAAATATTTCTTCCAGGGTTACCATGGTCGCAGTGGGAAAACTTACGATGAAGTCACACTTAACCCGCCAAGATCATGCCCCATGAAAGTGTCATAGTAATGGGGTGAGTTTGTGGCCCAGGCCTTAAAGAAAAGTGTAATACAGGGCCTTCGTGAATAAAATCATGCCCAGTAATGTGTTACTGTTATGGGGTTAGTCTGTGAGCCTGGATGTCTGGATTTAGGTTTTGAATGCTTCAAATATTTCTTTCCTGGGTTACCAAGGTCGAGTGGGAAAATCTAAGAGAAGTCACGCTTTAACTCTAAGCAAGATCATGCCCATGAAAGTATTATAGTAATGGGTGGGTTTGTGGGCCCATGCCTTAAAGAAAACTGTAATACAGGGCCTTTACTGAATAAAATCATGTCCAGTAATGTGTTATTGTTATGGGTTAGACTGTGAGCCTGGATGTCTGGACGCAGGTTTTGAACGCTCCAACATTTGTTCCAGGGTTACAATGGTCGAGTGGATTAGCGCTCCTAGAAGTCGTGACTTAAACTGGCCAATATCGCCTGGATGTCTGGCGAGGTTTTGAATGCTTAAAAATTTCTTCCAGGGTTACTATGGTCGAGTGGGAAAGCCACGAGAAGTCACACTTAACCCGCCAAGATCATGCCCTGTTATAGTAATGGGGTGAGTCTGTGGCCCAGGCCTTTACTGAATAAAATCATGCCCAGTAATGTGTTACTGTTATGGGGTTAGACTGTGAGCCTGGATATCTGGACTTAGGGTTTTGAAAATGTAAAAAATTTCTTTCCAGGGTTACCATGGTCGAGTGGGAAAGCCTACGAGAAGTCACACTTAACTCCGCCAAGATCATTCCCATAAAAGTTTTATAGTAATGGGGTGAGTCTGTTGGCCCAGGCCTTTACTGAATGGAAGTCATGCCCAGTAATGTGTTACTGTTAAGGGGGTTAGTCTGTGTGCTTGGATGTCTGGACGTAGGCTTTGAATGCTTAATAGTTTCTTCCCAGGTTACCATGGTCGAGTAAGAAAGCCTACGAGAGTCACGCTTTAACCCTGCCAAGATCATGCCCATAAACGGTAGTATAGTAATGTGAGTTTCTGGTCCCAGGCCTTTACTGAATAAAATCATTCCCAGTAATGTCTTGCTGTTATGGAGTTAGTCTGTGAGCCTGGATATCTGGACTTAGGTTTTGAAATGTAAAAATATTTCTTCCAGGGTTACCATGGTCGAGTGGGAAAGCCTATGAGAAGTCACACTTAACCTGCCAAGATCATGCCCATAAAAGTGCGATATAGTAATGGGGTGAGTCTGTGGGTCCAGGCTTTAAGGAAAAGCTGTAATACAGGGCCTTTAATGAATAAATTCATTCCTAGTAATTTGTTACTGTTATAGGGATAGTCTTGAACTTGGATATCTGGACTTAGTTTTTGAAATGCTAAAATTTCTTCCAGGGTTACCATGGTCAAAAGCATACGAGAAGTCTCACTTAACCAGGCCAAGATCATACCTATAATGGTGTTATAGTAATGGGGTGAGTCTGTGGCCCAGCCCTTTACTGAATAAGATCATGCCCAGTAATGTGTAACTGTTATGGGGGATTAGTCTGTAAGCCTGGATGTCTGGATTTAGGTTTTGAATGCTTCAATATTTCTTCCAGGGTTACCATGGTCGAGTGGGAAAGCTTCACGAGAAGTCACACTTAACCCGCCAAGATCATGTGCCATAATAGTGTTATAGTAATGGGGTGAGTCTGTGGCCCAGGCCTTTACTGAATAAAATCATGCCCAGTAATGTCTTACTGTTTTGGGGATAGTCTGTGAGCCTGGATATCTGGACTTAGTATTTGAAATGCTTAAAAATTTCTTCCAGGGTTTACCATGGTCGAGTGGGAAAGCCTACGAGAAGTCACACACTTAACCCGCCAAGATCATGCCAATAATAGTGTTATAGTAATGGGGTGAGTCTGTGGCCCAGGCCTTTACTGAATAAAACTCATGCCCAGTAATGTGTTAACTGTTATGGGGGTTAGTCTGTGAGCCTGGATGTCTGTATTTAGGTTTTGAATGCTTCAATATTTCTTCCAGGGTTACCATGGTCGAGTGGGAAAATCTACGAGAAGTCGTCACACTTAACTCAAGCAAGATCATGCCCCATGAAAGTGTTGGTTAGTAATGGGTTGAGTTTGTGGGCCCAGGCCCTTAAAGAAAACTGTAATACAGGGCCTTCGTGAATAAAATCATGCCCAGTAATGTGTTACTGTTATGGGGTTAGTCTGTGAGCCTGGATGTCTGATTTAGGTTTTGAATGCTTCCAATATTTCTTCCAGGGTTACCATGGTCGAGTGGGAAAATCTACGAGAAGTCACACTTAACCCGCAAGATCATGCCTCATGAAAAGTATTATAGTAATGGGTGAGTTTGTGGGCCCAGGCCTTAAAAGAAAACTGTAATACAGGGCCTTTACTGAATAAAACATGTCCAGTAATGTGTTATTGTTATGGGTTGTCTGAGCCTGGATGTCTGGACGTAGGTTTTGAATGCTCAAACATTTGTTCCAGGGTTACAATGGTTGAGTGGATTAGCTACCGAGAAGTCACACTTAAACTGGCCAATATCATGCCTGGATGTCTGTGCGGGTGAGTTTTGAATGCTTAAAAACTTCTTCCAGGGTTACAGTAATATGGTAGGAGTGGGAAAGCCTACTTTAGAAGTCACACTTAACTCCGCCAAGATCATTCCCATAAAAGTTTTATAGTAATGGGGTGAGTCTGTTTTCCCAGGCTTTACTGAATAAAATCATGCCCAGTAATGTGTTACTGTTAAGGGGTTAGTCTGTGTGCTTGGATGTCTGGACGTAGGCTTTGAATGCTTAAAAGTTTCTTCCAGGGTTACCATGGTCGAGTAAGAAGAAAGCCTACGAAGTCACGCTTAACCCTGCCAAGATCATGCCCATAAAAGTGTTATAGTAATGGGTGAGTTTCTGGTCCCAGGCCTTTACTGAAAAAATCATTCCCAGTAATGTCTTGCTGTTATGGGGTTAATGTCTTGAGCCTGGTCGATATCTGAGACTTGAACCGCCAATTGGATGTCTGGACGAGGTTTTGAATGCTTAAAAATTTCTTCCAGGGTTACCATGGTCGCAGTGGGAAAGCCTATGAGAAGTCACACTTAACCCGCCAAGATCATGCCCATAGTAGTGCATAGTAATGGGGTGAGTGAGTCTGTGGAAACTCCCAGGCCTTTACTGAATAAAATCATGCCCAGTAATGTGTTACTGTTATGGGGTTAGTCTGTGAGCCTGATGTCTGGACGTAGGTTTTGAACGCGTTAAAAATTTGTTCCAGGGTTACCATGGTCGAGTGGGAAAGCCTCACGAGAAGTCACACTTAACCCAAGCAAGATCACTCCCATAAAAGTTTTATAGTAATGGGGTGAGTCTGTTGGCCCAGGCCTTTACTGAATAAAATCATGCCCCAGTAATGTGTTACTGTTATTGGGGTTAGTCTGTGAGCTTGGATGTCTGGACGTAGGCTTTGAATGCTTAAAAGTTTCTTCCAGGTTACCACGTTGAGTAAGAAAGCTTCACGAGAAGTCACACTTAACTGCCAAGATCAAGCCCATGAAAGTGTTATAGTAATGGGGGAGGAGTTTGTTGGCCCAATGCAAAGAAAACTGTAATACAGGGCCTTTACTGAATAAAATCATGCGCAGTAATGTGTTATTGTTATGGGGTTAGTCTGTGAGCCTGGATGTCTGGACGAGGGTTTTGAAGTGCTTCAATATTTGTTCCAGGGTTACCATGGTCGGAGTGAAAGCTTCATGCACGAAGTCACACTTAACCCGCCAAGATCATGCCCATAAAAGTGTTATAATAATGGAGTGAGTTTGTGGGCCCAGGCCTTTACTGAATAAAATCATGCCCAGTAATGTGTTACTGTTATGGGGTTAGTCTGTGAGCCTGGATGTCTGGACGAGGTTTTGAATGCTTAAAAATTTGTTCCAGGGTTACCACTGGTCGAGTGGGAAAGCCCATTTAGAAGTCACGCTTAACCCAGCCAAGATCATGCCCATAATGTTATAAAAGTTATAGGGTGAATGTGGTCCAGGCTGTTGAGTTTCTGCAATACAGGCCTTTACTTGAATAAAATCATTCTGCAGTAATGTGTTACTGTTATGGGGTTAGTCTGTGAGCCTGGATGTCTGGACGTAGTCTTTTGAAATGTAAAAATTTCTTCCAGGGTTACCATGGTCGAGTGGAAAACTTCAAGCCTAGAAGTCACACTTAACCCGCCAAGATCATGCCCATTGTGTGTCATAGTAATGGGGTGAGCTTGTGGCCCAGGCCTTAAAGAAAATCTGCTAATACAGGCCTTTACTGAATAAAATCATGCCCAGTAATGTGTTACTGTTATGGGGTTAGTCTGTGAGCCTGGATGTCTGACGAGGTTTTGGAATGCTCAAATATTTGTTCCAGGGTTACCATGGTCGAGTGGATAAACGTACCCAGAAGTCGCACTTAAACTGGCCAATATCGACTGGATGTCTGGACGTAGGTTTTGAACGCTTAAAACTTCTTCCAGGGTTACCATGGTCGAGTGGAAAGCTTCATTTGAGAAGTCACACTTAACCCAACTCCGCCAAGATCATGCCCATAAGGGTTATGTAATGGGGTGAGTCTGTGGGGTCCCAGGCCTTTACTTCGAATAAAATCATGCCCAGTAATGTGTTACTGTTGCAGGGGGTTAGTCTGTGAGCCTGGATGTCTGATTTAGGCTTTAAACGCTTAAAAGTTTCTTCCAGGTTACCATGGTCGCAGTGCAGGAAAGCCTACGAAGAAGTCACACTTAACCTCTGCCAAGATCATTCCATAATAGTGTTATAGTAATGGGGTGAGTCTGGCCCAGGCCTTTACTGAATAAAATCATGCCCAGTAATGTGTTACTGTTATGGGGTTAGTCTGTGTGCTTGGATGTCTGGATTTAGGTTTTGAATGCTTCCAAAAATTTGTTCCAGGGTTACCATGGTCGAGTGGAAAGCCTACGAGAAGTCATACACTCAACTGAGCTAGTCGCAACTTAAACTAGTAATGGGTTATCTGGAGCCTGGGCCTTTACTGAATAAAATCATGCCTAGTAATGTAAGTTCTGTTATGGGGTTAGTCTGGAGCCTGATGTCTTGATTTACGCTTTGAATGCTCTAAATATTTCTTCCAGGGTACGCCATGGTCGAGTGGGAAAGCATACGAGAAGTCACACTAAACCGCCAAGATCATGCCCATAATAGTGTTATAGTAATGGAGTGAGTCTCCCATGCCTTAAGCCCTTTACTGAATAAAAACTGGCATGCCCAGTGCAGTGTTGTAACTGTTACAAGTTGCAGGCAGTCTGTGAGCCTGGATGTCTGGATCGTAGGCTTTGAACGCTTTAAAATTTGTTCCAGGGTTACTATGGTCGAGTGGATTAGCTGGCCCGAGAAGTCGCACTTAAACTGCCGAAGATCGCCCGGATAAAAGCTTGCCTGGATGTCTGGACTTAGGTTTGAACGCTTAAATATTTCTTCCAGGGTTACCATGGTCGAAAGTGGGAAACTTACGGAAGTCAAGCACTTAACCCGCCAAGAAAGGTTGCCCATTAAAGTGTCAGCAGTAATGGGGTGAGTCTTGTGGCCCAGGCCTTTGAAAGAAAATCTGTTACCAGTAATGTGTTGAGGGCCTGGTTAGTCTGAATAAAAATCATGCGCAGTAATGTGTTACTGTTTCTTCCAGGGTTAATCTGTGAGCCTGGATGTCTGACGTAGGTTTAATCGAACGCCCAAATATTTGTTCCAGGGAGCCCATGGTTTACGAGTGGATTATCGCCCAGAAGTCGTGTTACTTAAACTGGCCAATAGTGACTGGATGTCTGGACGTAGGTTTTGAACGCTTAAAAATGGTGGTCCAGGGTTACTATGGTCGAGTGGGAAACTACTACGAGAAGTCACACTTAACCCGCCAATGTCTGGATCATGCCTCTAATAGTTGTTGGTTAGGTAATGGGGTGAGTTTGTGAGGCCCAAGCCTCAAAGCCCAAATATTTACAGGGCCTTTAGCCCTCGAATAAAAAACTCATGCCCAGTAATGTCTTACTGTTATGGGGTTAGTCTGTGAGCCTGATGTCTGGACTTAGGTTTTGAAATGCTTAAAAATTTCTTCCAGGGTTACCATGGTCGGTGAGTGGGAAAGCTCTACTAGAAGTCACACACTTAACCCGCCAAGACTGCGCCCATAATAGTGTTATAGTAATGGGGTGAGTTTGTGGGCCCAGGCCTTTACTGAATAAAATCATGCCCAGTAATGTGTAACTGTTATGGGGTTAGTCTGTGAGCCTGGATGTCTGGATTTAGGTTTTGAAACGCTTAAATATTTCTTCCAGGGTTACTATGGTCGAGTGGAAGTCAGCACTTAACCCGTAGAAGTCATAGCTTAACCCGGCCAATATCGCCCCAGTGCTGCGGCATGTTACTGTTAAAATCATTAGCTACTGTGAGCTTGGATGTCTGATTTAGGTTTTGAACGCTTAAAAATTTCTTCCAGGGTTACCATGGTCGAGTGGGAAAGCCTACGAGAAGTCACACTTAACCCGCCAAGATCATGCCCATAAGAAGTTATAGTAATGGGGGCCTGAGTCTGTGGCCCAGGCCTTTACTGAATAAAATCATGCGCCAGTAATGTGTTACTGTTATGGGGTTAGTCTGTGAGCCTGATGTCTGGATTTAGGCTTTGAAACGCTTAAATATTTGTTCCAGGGTTACCATGGTCGAGTGGGAAAGTATACGAGAAGTCACACTTAACCTGCCAAGATCATGCCCATAATAGTGTTATAGTAATGGGGTGAGCTTGAGGCCCAGGCCTTAAAGAAAACTGTACACAGGGCCTTTACTGAATAAAAATCATGCCTAGTAATGTGTTACTGTTATGGATTAGTCTCCAGAGCCTGGATGTCTGGATTTAGGTTTTGAATGCTCAAATATTTGTTCCAGGGTTACCATGGTCGAGTGGAAAGCGCACCCAGAAGTCACACTTTAACCGCCAAGATCATTCTGGAAAAGTCTGTACTTAGGGGTGAGAACGTGGCCCAGGCTCTTTACTGAATAAAGGTTACCAATGTAATGTGTTACTGTTATCGGTTAGTCTGAAAGCCTGATGTCTGGATTTAGTTTTGAAACGCTTAAATATTTCTTCCGGGGTTACCATGGTGCCGGGAAGTTAATGGTGTGTTAACCCAAGCAAGATCATGTCCTATAAGTTTGGTGTAATGGAGTGAGTCTGCTGGGCCCAGGCCTTTTACTGAATAAAATCATGCCCAGTAATGTGTTACTGTTATGGGGTTAGTCTGTGTGCTTGGATGTCTGGACGTAGGTTTTGAATGCTTAAAAGTTTCTTCCAGGGTTACCATGGTCGAGTGTAAGAAAGCTTTCATTAGAAGTCAAGTCACACTAACCCCGCCAAGATCATGCCCATAAACGTTTATAGTAATGGGGTGAGTCTGCTGGCCCAGGCCTTTACTGAATAAAAATCATGCCTGGTAATGTGTTACTGTTATGGGGTTAGTCTGTGAGCCTGATGTCTGGACTTAGGTTTTGAACGCTTTAAAAATTTCTTCCAGGGTTACCATGGTCGAGTGGAAAGCCTACGAGAAGTCATACACTTAACCTGCCAAGATCATGCCTATATAGTGTTGTAATGGGTGAATGGAGGAGTCTGTCTGGCCCAGGCCTTTACTGAATAAAATCATGCCCAGTAATGTGTTACTGTTATGGGGTTAGTCTGTGAGCCTGGATGTCTGGACGTAGGTTTTGAATGCTCAAATATTTGTTCCAGGGTTACCATGGTCGGAGTAAGAAAGAATCGCCACGAGAAGTCACACTTAAACCTGGACGCAAGTTTGAACGCTATCATGCCCATGAAACAACAAAGTTATAGTCAGTGGGGTGAGTTTCAAAGATCATTCTTCCACAGGCCTTACTGAATGGAAAAGTCTGGCCCAGGCCTAAATAAAATCACATGTCTAATGTGTTATGGGGCATAGTCTGTGAGCCTGGATATCTGGATTTAGGCTTTGAAGTGCTTAAAAATTTCTTCCAGGGTTACCATGGTCGAGTGAAAGCCTATCGCAGAAGTCACACTTAACTCAAAGATCATTCCCATAAAAGCAGGTTAGTAGTAATGGGGTGAGTCTGTGGCTCCAGGCCTTTACTGAATGTAGTAATCATGGCCTTTCACTGAGTAATGTGTTACTGTTATTGGGTTATTGTGATGCCTTGGATGTCTGGATTTAGGTTTTGAATGCTTAAAAGTTTCTTCCAGGGTTACCATGGTCGAGTGGGAAAAGCCTACGAGAAGTCACACTTAACCCGCCAAGATCATGCCCATAAAAGTGTTATAGTAATGGGGTGAGTCTGTTGGCCCAGGCCTTTACTGAATAAAATCATGCCCAGTAATGTTGTTATGTTATTAGTCTGTGAGCCTGGATGTCTGGACGTAGGGCTTTGAATGCTTTCAAAATTTTCTTCCAGGGTTACCACTGGTCGAGTAAGAAAGCTTTACGAGAAGTCACGCTAACCTTAACCAAGATCAAGCCCACAAAAGTGTTATAGTAATGGGTGAGTTTGTGAGCCCAGGCCTTTACTGAATAAAACATGCGCCCAGTAATGTGTTACTGTTATGGGGTTAGTCTGTGAGCCTGGATGTCTGGACGAGGTTTTGAACGCTTCAAATTTTTCTTCCAGGTTACCATGGTCGAGTGGGAAAGCCTACGAGAAGTCACACTTAACCCGCCAAGATCATGCCTGGATGAAAGCAGCTATAGTAATGGGGGTGAGTCTGTGGGGTTACCAGGCTTTAAAGAAAACCATAAATACATTAATACTTTAGTGAATAAAATCATCATTCCAGTAATGTGTTACTGTTATGGGTTAGTCTGTGAGCCTGGATGTCTGGACGAGGTTTTGAATGCTTAAAATTTCTTCCAGGGTTACTATGGTCGAGTGGGAAATGGGTTACGAGAAGTCACACTTAACCCGGCCAAGATCATGCCCATAAAAGTGTTATAGTAATGGGGTGAGTTCGTGTTGGCCCAGGCCTTTACTGAATAAAATCATGCCCAGTAATGTGTTACTGTTATGGGGTTAGTCTGTGAGCCTGGATGTCTGGATTTAGGCTCTGAATGCTTAAAAGTTTTTCCAGGGTTACTTATGGTTGAGTGGGAAAGCAACACAGAGAAGTCACACTTAACCCGCCAAGATCATGCCCATAGTGTGTTATAGTAAATGGGTTGAGTCTGTGGCCCAGGCCTTTACTGAATAAAATCATGCCCAGTAATGTGTTACTGTTATTGGGTTAATCTGTGAGCCTGGATGTCTGGACGTAGGTTTTGAATGCTTAAAAATTTTCTTCCAGGGTTACCATGGTCGAGTGGGAAAGCCTCACGAGAAGTCACACTTAACCTCGCCAAGATCATGCCCATAAAAGTGTTATAGTAATGGGGTGAGTCTGGCCCAGGCCTCTTACTGAATAAAATCATGCCCAGTAATGTGTAACTGTTATGGGTTAGTCTGTGAGCCTGGATGTCTGGATTTAGGTTTTGAACGCTCAAACATTTGTTCCAGGGTTACCATGGTGGTCGCCCGAGTGGGAAAACCAGCCAATATCGACTGAAGTCACAGCGTACTTAACGCCGGCCAAGATCATGCCCAGCATGAAAGCTCTCCACGGTAGTAATGGGGTGAGTTCAGGCCCAGGCCTTAAAGAAAAAACTGTAAGTTTGGGCCTTTACTGAATAAAATCATGCCCAGTAATGTGTTACTGTTATGGGTTAGTCTGTGAGCCTGGATGTCTGATTTAGGTTTTGAACGCTTAAATATTTCTTCCAGGGTTACCATGGTCGAGTGGGAAGAAAGCCTATTTAGAAGTCACACTTAACTCCGCCAAGATCATGCCCATGAAAGTAATAGTAATGGGGTTTGTGGTAATAGGCCTTAAAGAAAACTGGCCCAGGCCTTTACTGAATAAAATCATGCCTGTAATGTGTTACTGTTATGGGGTTAGTCTGTGAGCCTGGATGTCTGGACGCAGGTTTTGAACGCTCAAACATTTGTTCCAGGGTTACCATGGTCGAGTGGATTAGCGCCCGAGAAGTCGCACTTAAACCGCCAATATCGCTTGGATGTCTGGACGAGGTTTTGAATGCTTAAAAACTTTCTTCCAGGGTTACCATGGTCGCAGTAAGAAAGCCTTACGAGAAGTCACACTTAACCCGCCAAGACATAATGCCTAAGAAAAGCTTATAGTAATGGGGTGAGTCTGTGGGCCCAGGCCTTTACTGAATAAAATCATGCCCAGTAATGTGTTACTGTTATGGGGTTAGTCTGTGAGCCTGGATGTCTGGACGTAGGCTTTTTTGAATGCTCAAAAATTTGTTCCCAGGCAGGGTTACCCCATGGTCGAGTGAGGTCTGATTTAGGCTTTGAAGCTAAAAGTTTCCACGCCATAAGTCACGAGAAGCACTTAACCCGCCAAGATCATGCCCATAAAAGTTTTATAGTAATGGGGTGAGTCTGTTGGCCCAGGCCTTTACTGAATAAAAATCATGCCCAGTGAGCCTGATGTCTACTGTTTGAATCGCCCAAACATTTGTTCCAGGGTTAATAAAGTCGTGCGCCTGAAGTCGCGTGACTTCTTGGATGTCTGGACGTAGGTTTTGAACGCTTAAAAGTTCTTTTCCAGGGTTACCATGGTCGAGTGGGAAAGCCTACGAGAAGTCACACTTAACCCTGCCAAGATCATGCCCATAAAAGTGTTATAGTAATGGGTGAGTTTGTGGGCCCAGGCCTTACTGAATAAAATCATGTCCCAGTAATGTCTTTGCTGTTATGGGGTTAGGCCTGAGCCTGGATGTCTGGACTTAGGTTTTGAACGCTTTAAAAATTTTTCCAGGGTTACCATGGTCGAGTGGGAAAGCTTACGAGAAGTCACACTTAAACCCGGCCAAGATCATGCCCCATAAAAGTTTTATAGTAATGGGGTGAGTCTGTTGGCCCAGGCCTTTACTGAATAAAATCATGCCCAGTAATGTGTTACTGTTATGGGTTAGTCTGTGAAGCTTGGATGTCTGGACGTTAGGTTTTGAATGCTAAAAGATTTCTTCCAGGGTTACCATGGTCGAGTAGGAAAGCCTACGAGAAGTCACACACTTAACCCAAGCCAAGATCAAGTGCCATAATAGTGTTTAGTAATGGGGTGAGTCTGTGGGCCCAGGCCTTTACTGAATAAAATCATGCCCAGTAATGTGTTACTGTTATGGGGTTAGTCTGTGAGCCTGGATGTCTGGACGAGGTTTTGAACGCTTCAAAAATTTGTTCCAGGGTTACCATGGTCGAGTGGGAAAGCCTACGAGAAGTCACACTTAACCCACCAAGATCATGCCCATAAAAAGTGTTATAGTAATGGGGGTGAGTTGTGGGCCCAGGCCTTTAAGAAAAACTGTAATACAGGGCCTTTACTGAATAAAAATCATGCCCAGTAATGTGTTACTGTTATGGGGTTAGTCTGTGAGCCTGGATGTCTGGACGTAGGTTTTGAACGCTCAAAATTTCTTCCAGGGTTACCATGGTCGAGTGGGAAAGCATACGAGTCACACACTTAACCTCGCCAAGATCATGCCCCATAAAAAGGTGTTATAGTAATGGGGTGAGTCTGTGGCCCAGGCCTTTACTGAATAAAATCATGCCCAGTAATGTGTTACTGTTATGGGGTTAGTCTGTGAGCCTGGATGTCTGGACTTAGGTTTTGAACGCTTCAATATTTCTTCCAGGGTTACCATGGTCGAGTGGGAAAGCCTACGAGAAGTCACACTTAACCCGCCAAGATCATGCCCATAAAGTTTTATAGTAATGGGTGAGTCTGTTGGCCCAGTCCTTACTGGGCATAAAATCATGCCCAGTAATGTGTTACTGTTAATACAGTCTGTGTCATGTCTGGACTTAAAAGAAATGCTGTCAAATTTGTTCCAGGGTTACCATGTCTGAGTGGTTTGAAAGCTACGCCGAAATCACACTTAACCCAGTTAATGTGTTATAGTAATGGATACTGAATCGTCTGGATTAGCCTGGATGCCAATCTGAACCGTGTATCGCCTGGATGTCTGGACGAGGTTTTGAACGCTTAAAAATTTCTTCCAGGGTTACCATGGTCGAGTGGGAAAGCCTACGAGAAGTCACACTTAACCTGCCAAGATCATGCCCATAAGTGTTATAGTAATGGGGTGAGTCTGTGGCCCAGGCCTTACTGAATAAAATCATGCCCAGTAATGTGTTACTGTTATGGGTTAGTCTGTGAGCCTGATGTCTGGATTTAGGTTTTGAATGCTTCAAAATTTCTTCCAGGGTTACCATGGTCGAGTGGGAAAGCTAACGAGAAGTCACACTTAACCCGCCAAGATCATGCCCATAAGAAAAGTGTTATAGTAATGGGGTGAGTTTGTGGCCCAGGCCTTAAAGAAAACTGTAATAGGGCCTTTACTGAATAAAATCATGCCCAGTAATAAGTTACTGTTATCTGTTATGGGTCTGGACGTAGGTTGTGAATGCCTGGATGTTTCTTCCAGGGTTACCATGGTTTTGAATGCTCAAAAGTCATTTGTTCCAGGGTTACCCATGGTCGAGTGAGGATTAGGCCTTTACTGAATAAAATCGCACTAAAACCGCCAATATCTGTGAGCCTGGATGTCTGGACGTAGGTTTTGAACGCTTAAAAATTTCTTCCAGGGTTACCATGGTCGAGTGGGAAAGCCTACGAGAAGTCACACTTAACCCGCCAAGATCATGCCCATAATAGTGTTGTAGTAATGGGGTGAGTCTGTGGGCCCAGGCCTTTACTGAATAAAAATCATGCCCAGTAATGTGTTACTGTTATGGGTTAGTCTGTGAGCTTGGATGTCTGGACGTAGGTTTTGAATGCTTAAAAGTTTCTTCCAGGGTTACCATGGTCGAGTAAGAAAGCCTACGAGAAGTCACACTTAACTCCGCCAAGATCATGCCCATAAAGCAGTGTTAGTAATGGGGTGAGTTTCTGGGCCCAGGCCTTTACTGAATAAAATCATGCCCAGTAATGTGTTACTGGTTGTTATGGGGTTAGTCTGTGAGCCTGGATGTCTGGACTTAGGTTTTGAAATGCTCAAACATTTCTTCCAGGGTTACATGGTCGAGTGGATTAACGAGTGGTCATGCACTTAAACCAGCCAAGACGAGAAGTCACACTTTGAACCCGCCGAAAGAAAGCCTGTTATCACACCTGTGTTATAGTAATGGGGTGAGTCTGTGGAGCCCAGGCCTTACTGAATAAAATCATGCCTAGTAATGTGTTACTGTTATGGAGTTAGTCTGTGAGCCTGGATGTCTGGATTTAGGTTTTGAATGCTTTAAAAATTTCTTCCAGGGTTACCATGGTCGAGTGGAAAGCCTACGAGAAGTCACACACTTAACCCGCCAAGATCATGCCCATAAAAGTTTTATAGTAATGGGGTGAGTTTGTGGGCCCAGGCCTTTACTGAATAAAATCATGCCCAGTAATGTGTTACTGTTATGGGGTTAGTCTGTGAGCTTGGATGTCTGGACGAGGTTTTGAACGCTTCAAATATTTCTTCCAGGGTTACCAGAAGTCGAGTTAGAAAGCTCTACGAGAAGTCACACTTAACCCTTCCAAGATCATGCCCATAAACAGTGTTATAGTAATGGGCCTTGAGTTTGTGGGCCCAGGCCTTTACTGAATAAAATCATGCCCAGTAATGTGTTACTGTTATGGGGTTAGTCTGTGAGCCTGGATGTCTGGACTTAGGTTTTGAATGCTTCAAAAATTTCTTCCAGGGTTACCATGGTCGAGTGGGAAAGCCTACTGAGAAGTCACACTTAACTCCGCCAAGATCATTCCTATAAAAGTTTTATAGTAATGGGGTGAGTCTGTTGGCCCAGGCCTTTACTGAATAAAATCATGCCCAGTAATGTGTTACTGTTATGGGGTTAGTCTGTGTGCCTGGATGTCTGGACGAGGTTTTGAATGCTTAAAATTTCTTCCAGGGTTACCATGGTCGAGTGGGAAAGCCTACGAGAAGTCACACTTTAACCCAAGCAAGATCATGCCCATAAACATGTTATAGTAATGGGTGAGTTTCTGGTCCCAGGCCTTTACTGAATAAAATCATGCCTGTAATGTGTTACTGTTATGGGGTTAGTCTGTGAGCCTGGATGTCTGGACTTAGGTTTTGAACGCTTAAAAAATTTCTTCCAGGTTACCATGGTCGAGTGGGAAAGCCTACGAGAAGTCACACTTAACCCGCCAAGATCATGCCTCATAATAGTGTTATAGTAATGGGAGTGAGTCTGTGGCCCAGGCCTTTACTGAATAAAATCATGCCCAGTAATGTGTTACTGTTATGGGGTTAGTCTGTGAGCCTGGATGTCTGGATTTAGGTTTTGAATGCTTCAACATTTCTTCCAGGGTTACCATGGTCGAGTGGGAAAGCTTACGAGAAGTCACACTTAACCCGCCAAGATCATGCCCTATGAAAGTGTTATAGTAATGTGGGGTGAGTTTGTTAACCCATGCCTTAAAGAAAACTGTAATACAGGGCCTTTACTGAATAAAATCATGCCCAGTAATGTGTTACTGTTATGGGGGTTAGTCTGTGAGCCTGGATGTCTGGACTTAGGTTTTGAACGCTTAAAAATTTCTTCCAGGGTTACCATGGTCGAGTGGGAAAGCCTACGAGAAGTCACACTTAACCCGCCAAGATCATGCCCATAAAAGTGTTATAGTAATGGAGTGAGTCTGTTGGCCCAGGCCTTTACTGAATAAAATCATGCCCAGTAAATGTGTTACTGTTAAGGGGTTAGTCTGTGTGCCTGGATGTCTGGACGTAGGCTTTGAATGCTTAAAAGTTTCTTCCAGGGTTACCATGGTCGAGTAAGAAAGCCTACGTCAAGTCACACTTAACCTTGAGCAAGATCATAAACGTGCCTATAGTAATGGGCCTTGAGTTTGTGGCCCAGGCCTTTACTGAATAAAATCATGCCCAGTAATGTGTTACTGTTATGGGGTTAGTCTGTGTGAGCCTGGATGTCTGGACGAGGTTTTGAACGCTTCAAAAATTTCTTCCAGGGTTACCATGGTCGAGTGGAAAAGCCTACGAGAAGTCACACTTAACCTGCCAAGATCATGCCCATAAAAGTGTTATAGTAATGGGGTGAGTTTGTGGGCCCAGGCCTTAACTTAAATAAAAATCATGCCCAGTAATGTGTTACTGTTATGGGGTTAAATCCTGTGAATTAGCCTTATGTCTGGAGTCTGTGAGGGTTTTGAACGCTTTGGAACGCTCAAATTTGTTCCAGTGTTACCATGGTCGAGTGGATTAGCCCAGGCCCAGAAGTCGCACTTAAACCAGCCAATATCGCCTGGATGTCTGGACCTGAGGTTTGAACGCTAAAAACTTTTTGTTCCAGGGTTACCATGGTCGAGTGAAAGCCTTCCACGAGAAGTCACACTTTAACCCGCCAAGATCATGCCCATAAAAGTGTTATAGTAATGGGGTGAGTCTGTGGCCCAGGCCTAAAAGAAACTGCCTTACTGAATAAAATCATGCCCAGTAATGTGTTACTGTTATGGGGTTAGTCTGTGAGCCTGGATGTCTGGACGAGGTTTTGAACGCTTAAAATTTCTTCCAGGGTTACCATGGTCGAGTAAGAAAGCTTCACGCAGAAGTCACACTTAACCCGCCAAGATCATGCCCATAATAGTGTTATAGTAATGGGGTGAGTCTGTGGGCCCAGGCCTTTACTGAATAAAATCATGCCCAGTAATGTGTTACTGTTATTGGGTTAGTCTGTGAGCCTGGATGTCTGGATTTAGGTTTTGAACGCTTAAAATTTCTTCCAGGGTTACCATGGTCGGAGTGGAAAAGCTACGAGAAGTCACACTTAACCCGCCAAGATCATGCCTGTTGTGTTAGTAATGGGGTGAGTCTGTGCTGAAAACTGCCCAGGGTCTTTACTGAATAAAATCATGCCCAGTAATGTGTTACTGTTATGGGGTTATCTGTGAGCCTGGATGTCTGGATTTAGGTTTTGAAACGCTCAAAATTTGTTCCAGGGTTACTATGGTCGAGTGGATTAGTCAGCACCGAGAAGTCACACTTAAACCGGGGCAAGATATCGCCCTGATGAAGCATGCCTGTAATGTCGTGTTACTGGGCCCAGGTTTTGAACGCTTAAAAACTTCTTCCAGGGCTACCATGGTCGAGTAAGAAAGCCTACGAGAAGTCACACTTAACCCTGCCAAGATCATGCCCATAAAAGTGTTGAAGTAATGGAGTGAGTTTGTGGTTACAGGCCTTTACTGAATAAAATCATGCCCAGTAATGTGTTACTGTTATGGGGTTAGTCTGTGAGCCTGGATGTCTGGATCTAGGTTTGAACGCTTAAAAATTTGTTCCAGGGTTACCATGGTCGAGTGGGATTAGCCTCCGAGAAGTCACACTTAAACCGCCAAGATCATGCCTGAAGCGCCTGGATGTCTGACTTAGGCTTTTTACTGAACGCTCAGTAAAAGTTTCTTTCCAGGGTGGACCATGGTTAGAGTGGGAAAATCCTACGAGAAGTCACACTTAACTCCAACCCGCCAAGATCATGCCCATTAAAGTGTCATAGTAATGGGGTGAGTTTGTGGCCCAGGCCTTTAAAGAAAACTGTAAAGGTCCTTTACTGAATAAAATCAGCGCCCAGTAATGTGTTACTGTTATGGGGTTAGTCTGTGAGCCTGATGTCTGGACGAGGTTTTGAACGCTCAAAATTTGTTCCAGGGTTACCATGGTCGAGTGGATTAACGCCCACGTAGTCGACTTAAACCATAAAATATCGCTAGTAATGTCTGGACGAGGTTTTGAATGCTTAAAAGTTAGTCTTTCCAGGGTTACCATGGTCGAGTAAGAAAGCCAGGGGTTACTAGAAGTCACACACTTAACCCAACCCGCCAAGATCATGCCCATAATAGTAGTGTTATAGTAATGGAGTGAGTCTGTGGCCCAGGCCTTTACTGAATAAAATCATGCCCAGTAATGTGTTACTGTTATGGGGTTAGCGTCTGTGAGCCTGGATGTCTGGATTTAGGTTTTGAACGCTTAAATATTTGTTCCAGGGTTACCATGGTCGAGTGGAAGTTCACAGAAGTCACACTTAAGAAGTCGACTGCGCACTTAAACCGGCTTTACTGAATATCATGCCCAGGAATGTGTTACTGTTATAGATTAATCTGGACCTGATGTCTGGATTTAGTTTTGAACGCTTAAAAGTTTCTTCCAGGGTTAACCATGGTCGAGTGGAAAAACTTCACGAAGTCACTACACTTAACCCGCCAAGATCATGCCCATGAAAGCTGTCATAGTAATGGGGTGAGTTTGTGGGCCCAGGCCTTTGAAGAAAACTGTAATACAGGCCCTTTACTGAATAAAATCATGCCCAGTGATGGGGGTAAAGCTGTTATGGGGTTAGTCTGTGAGCCTGGATGTCTGGATAATAGTTTTAGAACGCTCAAACATTTGTTCCAGGGTTACCATGGTTACTGGAGTGGATTAGCGCCCGAGAAGTCGTTACTTAAACCGGTTAATCTCGAGCCTGGATGTCTGGATTTAGGTTTTGAACGCTTAAAAACTTTCCAGGGTTACCATGGTCGAGTGGGAAAGCTTACGAAAGTCATGAGAAGTCAAAACTTAACCCAAGAAGATCATGCCCTACAGTGTTAAAGTAATGGAGTGAGTCTGTTGGCCCAGGCCTTTACTGAATAAAATCATGCCCAGTAATGTGTTACTGTTATGGGGGTTAGTCTGTGAGCCTGGATGTCTGGACGTAGGTTTTGAACGCTTAAAAATTTCTTCCAGGGTTACCATGGTCGAGTGGAAAACTCTACGCGAGAAGTCACACTTAACTCCGCCCAAGATCATGCCCATGAAAGTGTTATAGTAATGGGGTGAGTTTGTGGGTCCCAGGCCTTACTGAAGAAAATCATGTAATGTGTACAGGGGTTAGTCTGTGAGCTGAATCTGGACGTAGGCCCCGTAATGTGTTACTGTTATGGGGTTAGTCTGTGAGCCTGATGTCACACTTAACCCGGTTTTGAATCATGCTCAAAATATTTTTTCCAGGGTTACCATGGTCGAGTGGATTAGCGCCCCAGAAGTCGACTTAAACTGCCAATATCGGTTCTGTGAGCCTGATGTCTGGATTTAGGTTTTGAACGCTTAAAAATTCTTCCAGGGTTACCATGGTCGAGTGGGAAAACCTACGAGAAGTCACACAATTAACCCGCCAAGATCATGCCCCTAATAGTGTTATAGTAATGGAGTGAGTTTGTGGCCCAGGCCTTAAAGAAAACTGTAATACAGGGCCTTTAGGTGAATAAAATCATTCCCAGTAATGTGTTACTGTTATGTTAGTCTGTGAGCCTGGATGTCTGACTTAGGCTTTGAACGCTTAAAAATTTCTTCCAGGGTTACCATGGTCGAGTGGGAAAGCCTACGAGAAGTCACACTTAACCCGCCAAGATCATGCCCATAAAAGTGTTATAGTAATGGGGTGAGTGTGGCCCAGGCCTTAAAGAAAACTGTAATACAGGGCCTTTACTGAATAAAATCATGCCCAGTAATGTGTTACTGTTATGGGGTTAGTCTGTGAGCCTGGATGTCTGGACGAGGTTTGAATGCTTAATATTTCTTCCAGGGTTACCATGGTCGAGTGGATTAGCGCCCGAGAAGTCACACTTAAACCGCCAATATCGCTGGGATGCAGCGCTTGTAAGGATGTCTGGACGAGGTTTTGAACGCTAAAAACTTCTTCCAGGTTACCACTATGGTCGAGTGGGAAAGCCTTACGAAGTCACGCCTTTACCCTGAAGTCATTTCACTTAACCTCAAGCAAAGATCATGCCCATGGAAAGTGATATAGTAATGGGGTGAGTCTGTGTCCAGGCCTGTTTGGAAAGCTGTAATACAGGGCCTTTACTGAATAAAATCATGCCCAGTAATGTGTTACTGTTATAGGGGTAGTCTGTGAGCCTGGATGTCTGGACGAGGGTTTTGAACGCTTAAAAATTTCTTCCAGGGTTACCATGGTCGAGTGGGAAAGCACTACGAGAAGTCACACTTAACCCGGCCAAGATCATGCCCATAAAAGTTGTAATAGTGGGGTGGGTGAGTCTGTGGGCCCAGGCCTTTACTGAATAAAATCATGCCCAGTAATGTGTTACTGTTATGGGGTTAGTCTGTGAGCCTGGATGTCTGGATTTAGGTTTTGAATGCTTAAAAATTTCTTCCAGGGTTACCATGGTCGAGTGGGAAAGCTTACGAGAAGTCACACTTAACCCGGCCAAGATCATGCCCATAATAGCCCGTTATAGTAATGGGGTGAGTCTGTGGGCCCAGGCCTTTACTGAATAAAATCATGCCCTGCAATGTGTTGCTGTTATGGGGTTAGTCTCGTGAGCCTGGATGTCTGGATTTAGGTTTTGAACGCTAAAAATTTCTTCCAGGGTTAATATGGTCGAGATAAGGAAAGCCTACGCAGAAGTCACACTTAACCCGCCAAGATCATGCCCATAAATAGTGGATTATAGTAATAGGGTGAGTCTGTGGCCCAGGCCTTTACTGAATAAAATCATGCCCAGTAATGTGTTACTGTTATGGGGTTAGTCTGTGAGCCTGGATGTCTGGATTTAGGTTTTGAATGCGCTTCAATATTTCTTCCAGGGTTACTATGGTCGAGTGGGGAAAGCTTGTTTGAGAAGTCACACTTAACCCGCCAAGATCATGTCCATGAAAGTGCTATAGTAATGGGGTGAGTTTGTGGCCCAGGCCCAAAGAAAACTGTAATACAGGGCCTTTACTGAATAAAATCATGCCCAGTAATGTGTTACTGTTATGGGGTTAGTCTGTGAGCCTGGATGTCTGGATTTAGGTTTTGAATGCTTAAAATTTCTTCCAGGTTACCATGGTCGAGTGGGAAAGCCTACGAAGTCACACTTAACCCGCCAAGATCATGCCCATAAAAAGTGCAATAGTAATGGGGTGTTTGTGGCCCAGGCCTAAAGAAAATCTGTAATACAGGGCCTTTACTGAATAAAATCATGCCCAGTAATGTGTTACTGTTATGGGGGTTAGTCTGTGAGCCTGGATGTCTGGACGAGGTTTTGAACGCTCAAACATTTGTTCCAGGGTTACCATGGTCGAGTGGATTAGCCTCCCGAGAAGTCGTGCACTTAAACTGCCAATATCGCCTGGATGTCGTAATGTGGTGATGTCTGGACTTTTGAATGCTTAAAAATTTCTTCCAGGGTTACTATGGTCGAGTGGGTTTCTACCCGAAGTCATGTTAACCCAAGCAAGATCATGCCTATAAGATCATAGTAATGTTTTAGTAATGGGGTGAGTCTGTAACCCAGGGCTTTACTGAATAAAATCATGCCCAGTAAATGTGTTACTGTTATGGGGTTAGTCTGTGAGCCTGGATGTCTGGATTTAGGTTTTGAACGCTTAAAAATTTCTTCCAGGGTTACCATGGTCGAGTGGGAAAGTCCACGAGAAGTCACACTTAACCCGGCCAAGATCATGCCTATAAAAGTGTTGTAGTAATGGGGTGAGTCTGTTGGTCCAGGCCTTTACTGAATAAAATCATGCCCAGTGGAAATGTTACTGTTATGGGGTTAGTCTGTGAGCTCTGATGTCTGGACGTAGGCTTTGAACGCTTAAAAATTTCTTCCAGGGTTACCATGGTCGAGTGGGAAAGCCTACGAGAAGTCACACTTAACCCGCCAAGATCATGCCCATAAACGTAGTGTTATAGTAATGGGTGAGTTTGTGGGGCCCAGGCCTTGAAGGGTCCCAGGCCTTTACTGAATAAAAATCATGCCCAGTAATGTGTACTGTTATGGGGTTAGTCTGTGAGCCTGGATGTCTGGACGTAGGTTTTGAATGCTTAAAATATTTGTTCCAGGGTTACCATGGTCGAGTGGAAAGCCCACGAGAAGTCACACTTAACTCCGCCAAGATCATGCCCATAAAAAGCTGCTTATAGTAATGGGGTGAGTCTGTGGCTGGCTTAGGCCTTTACTGAATAAAATCATGCCCAGTAATGTTTTACTGTTATGGGGTAGTCTGTGAGCTCTGGATGTCTGACGTAGGTTTTGAATGCTTAAAAAGTTTCTTCCAGGGTTACCATGGTCGAGTGAAAGCCTACGAGGAAGTCACACACTTTAACTCGCCAAGATCATGCCTATAAACGTGTTATAGTAAACTGGGTGAGTTAGGTTTTGGGCCTTGTATTTACTTGAATAAAAAATCTATACCCAGTAATGTGTTACCAGTTATGGAATTAGTCTGTGAGCCTGGATGTCTGGACGTAGGTTTTGAACGCTTGCAAATTTTCTTCCAGGTTACCATGGTCGGCTGGGAAAGCCTACGAGAAGTCACACTTTTAGTCAATAAAGATCATGCCCATAATGTGTGTGGATAAAATGGGGTTGAGGTTACTGGATTTGCTGGAAAAGCCTACGAGAGGCCTTACGCGAATAAAATCATGCCCAGTAATGTGTTATGGTTATGGGAGTTAGATGTCTGTGACTCGAACTTAAAATGGATGTCTGAAAGTTTTAGGGTTTTGAATCTGGATTTAGGCTTCATAAACGCTAGTAATTTTCTTCCAGGGTTACTGTGGTCGGAGTGTGGCCTAAACTCATATGAGAAGTAACACTTAAACCCAGCAAGATCATGCTGCCACAAAAAGTGTTATAGTAATGTTAACCCGAGACTTAGGTGGAATGCTGTTGAAAAGTTGTGCAATACAGGCCTTTACTGAATAAAATCATGCCTAGAATGTCTTGCTGTTAAACCAGTTAGTCTGTGAGCCTGGATGTCTGGACGTAGGTTTTGAATGCTTAAAAATTTCTTCCAGGGTTACCATGGTCGAGTGGGAAAGCCTACGTAGAAGTCACACTTAACCCGCCAAGACTCAAGCCTCATTATAGTGCTTTATAGTAATGGGGTGAGTCTGTGGGCCCAGGCCTTTACTGAATAAAATCATGCCCAGTAATGTGTTACTGTTATGGGTTAGTCTGTGAGCCTGGATGTCTGGACGTAGGCTTTGAATGCTTAAATATTTCTTCCAGGGTTACCATGGTCGAGTGGAAAGCTCACGAGAAGTCACACTTGAAACCCAAGCAAGATCATGCCCATAAACGTGTTATAGTAATGGGGTGAGTTTGTGGGCCCAGGCCTTACTACTGAATAAAATCATGCCTCAAGGTCTGAATAAATATGTGTTACTGTTACTGGGTTAGTCTGTGAAGTCCTTGGATGTCTGGACGAGGGTTTTGAATGCTTAAAAATTTTCTTCCAGGGTTACCATGGTCAGAGTGGGAAAGCCTACTTTAGAAGTCACACTTAACTCGCCAAGATCATGCCCATAAAAGTGGCGAGAAGTTATAGTAATGGGGTGAGTTTGTGGGGCCCAGGCCTTTTACTGAATAAAATCATGCCCAGTAAAAAATCATGCTGTTATGTTACTGTTATCTGTAGCCTGGATGTCTGGATTTAGGTTTTGAATGCTTAAAATTTCTTCCAGGGTTACCATGGTCGAGTAAAAGCCTACGAAAAGTCACACTGTAACCCGCCAAGATCATGCCCATAAAAAGTGTTATAGTAATGGGGTGAGTCTGTGGGCCCATGGTTTACTGAATAAAATCATGCCCAGTAAATGTGTTACTGTTATGGGGTTAGTCTGTGAGCCTGGATGTCTGGACGAGGTTTTGAATGCTTAAATACTTTCTTCCAGGGTTACCATGGTCGAGTGGGGAAGCCTACGAGAAGTCGCACTTAACCCCAAGCAAGATCATGCCCATAAAGTGTTATAGTAATGGGTGAGTCTTTGGCCCAGGGTTAAAGGCCATGAAAACTGTTAGCAGGCCTTTACTGAATAAAATCATGCCCAGTAATGTGTTGGCTGTTATGGTTAGTCTGTGAGCCTGGATGTCTGGACTTAGGTTTTGAATGCTCAAAAATTTGTTCCAGGTTACCATGGTCGAGGAAAGCCTACATGAGAAGTCACACTTAACCCGCCAAGATCATGCCCATAAAAGTTTTATGGTAGTAATGGGGTGGAGTCTGTTGGCCCAGGCCTTTACTGAATAAAATCATGCCCAGTAATGTGTTACTGTTAAGGGGTTAGTCTGTGAGCTTGGATGTCTGGACGTAGGTTTTGAACGTCAAAATTTCTTCCAGGGTAATATGGTCCTCCAGTGGGAAAGTCCCACAGAAGTCACAGTTAAACCGAAAGATCATGCCCCACTGTGTCTACGTAGGTTTGAACCCTCAAAAAGCCCTTCCAGGGTTACCATGGTTGAGGGGAAGATCATGCCGCACTTAATCCAAAGTGTTACTAAAAGTAATGGGTGAGCCTGAGCTGGTCCCAGGCCTTTACTGAATAAAATCATTTGCCCAGTAATGTGTATGCTGTTATGGGGTTTGTCTGTGAGCCTGGATGTCTGGACGTAGGGATTTGAACGCTTAAAAAATTCTTCCAGGGTTACCATGGTTGAGTGGGAAAAGTTTACGAGAAGTCACACTTAACCCGCCCAAGATCATGCCCCTAATAGTTTTATAGTAATGGGAGTGAGTCTGTGGGCCCAGGCCTTTACTGAATAAAAATCATGCCCTGTAATGTGTTACTGTTAAGGGGTTAGTCTGTGTGCCTGGATGTCTGGACGTAGGTTTTGAATGCTTAAAAAGTTTCTTCCAGGGTTACCCATGGTCGTCAAGAAAGCCTGGCAGGAGAAGTCACACTTAACCCGGCCAAGATCATGCCCATAATAGTGTTATAGTAATGGGGTGAGTCTGTGGCTAAACCAGGCCTTTACTGAATAAAATCATGCCCAGTAATGTGTTACTGTTAGGGGTTAGTCTGTGAGCCTGGATGTCTGGACGTAGGTTTTGAATGCTTCAAATATTTCTTCCAGGGTTACTACATGGTCGAGTGGGAAAACCTACTGGAAGTCACACTTAACCCGCCAAGATCATGCCCCTATAATAGTGTTATAGTAATGGAGTGAGTCTGTGGGCCCAGGCCTTTACTGAATAAAATCATGCCCAGTAATGTGTTACTGTTATGGGGTTAGTCTGTGAGCCTGGATGTCTGGATCTAGGTTTTGAACGCTTCAAATTTGTTCCAGGGTTACCATGGTCGAGTGATAATAGCCCCAGAAGCTCGCACTTAATCCCGTGGGTTACAGGTCTTAAGAAAACTAATAAGTGCCTTTACTGAATAAGCGCCTTAGTAAATGTGTCACTGATGGGATTAGTCTGTGAGCCAGGCCTGTTTGAACGCTTAAAACATTTCTTCCAGAGTTACCATGGTCGAGTGGAAAGCATCCAAGTAGTCACACTTAAAATCCCGCCAAGATCACTGGATGTCTGGATCTAGGTTTTGAACGTTTCAAAATTTCTTCCAGGGCGCATATTAACATGGTCGAGCGAAATTCATGAGAAGTAGTTTAACACTTAAGTTCGCCAAGATCAAACAAGACCATGTAATAGTAATGGAGTGAATCTGTGGGCCCAGGCCTCTTACTGAATAAAATCATGCCCAGTAATGTGTTACTGTTATGGGGTTAGTCTGTGAGCCTGGATGTCTGGATTTAGGTTTTGAATGCTTTCAAACGATTTTTCCAGGTTACCATGGTCGAGTGTGGGAAAGCTCTATGAGAAGTCAACCGCACTTAACCCGCCAAGATCATGCCCATAAAAGTGCTTATAGTAATGGAGTGAGCTTGTAGGCCCAGGCAGGGCCTTTACTGAATAAAATCATGCCCAGTAATGTGTTACTGTTATGGGGTTAGTCTGTGAGCCTGGATGTCTGGATTTAGGTTTTGAACGCTTAAAAGTTTCTTCCAGGGTTACCATGGTCGAGTGGGAAAGCCTACGAGAAGTCACACTTAACCCGCCAAGATCATGCCCATAAAAGTGCTATAGTAATGGGGTGAGTCTGTTGGCCCAGGCCTTTACTGAATAAAATCATGCCCAGTAATGTGTTACTGTTATTGGGTTAGTCTGTGAGCTTGGATGTCTGGATTAGGCTTGGAATGCCAAAAGTTTCTTCCAGGGTTACCATGGATCGAGTAAGAAAGCCTCCCAGAAGTCACACGGTTCTTAAACCTGCCAAGATCATGCCCATAAAAGTGTTATAGTAATGGGTCTGAGTTTGTGGGCCCAGGCCTTAAAGAAAACTGTAATACAGGGTTACTATGAGTAAAAATCATGATCAGTAAATGTGTAACTGTTATGGGGTTAGTCTGTGAAGCCTGATGTCTGGATGTAGGTTTTGAATGCTTTAAATATTTCTTCCAGGGTTACCATGGTCGAGTGGGAAAGCCTACAGAAGTCACACTTAACCCGACCAAGATCATGCCCATAAAAGTGTTATAGTAATGGGTTGAGTTTGTGGCCCAGGCCTTAAAGAAAACTGTAATACAGGGCCTTTACTGAATAAAATCATGCCCAGTAATGTGTTACTGTTATGGTTAGTCTGTGAGCCTGGATGTCTGACCCTAGGCTTTGAATGCTTTAAAATTTCTTCCAGGGTTACCACTGGTCGTGAGTGGGAAAGCCCTACGCAGAAGTCACACTTAACCTGCCAAGATCATGCCCATTAAATAAAGTTATAGTAATGGGGTGGAGTTCTGTGGGCCCAGGCCTTACTGAATAAAATCATGCCCAGTAATGTCTTACTGTTATGGGGTTAGTCTGTGAGCCTGGATGTCTGGACGAGGCTTTGAATGCTCAAAAGTTTCTTCCAGGGTTACCATGGTGAGTGGAAAGCCTCACGAGAAGTCACGCTTAACTCTGCAAGATCATTGCCATATAAGTTTGATAGTAATGGGTTGAGCTTGTAGGGCCCAGGCCAGCAAGAAAACCCAAGAATAAAGAGCTTTACGCCCAGTCCAGAACTCGACTTAAAATGTAACAGTTCCAGGGGTTATCTGTGCCTGGATGTCTGGACGTAGGCTTTGAATGCTTTAAAAATTTCTTCCAGGGTTACCATGGTCGAGTGGGAAAGCTTCTGCCAGAAGTCACGCTTTAACCCAAGCAAGATCATGCCCATAAAAGTGCTATAGTAATGGGGTGAGTTTCTGTGGGCCTAGGCCTTTACTGAATAAAATCATGCCCAGTAATGTGTTACTGTTATGGGGTCTGTCTGTGAGCCTGACGATGTCTGAACTTAGGTTTGGAACGCTAAAAATTTCTTCCAGGCACGTTACTATGGTCGAGTGGAAAGCTTTGACGCTGAGAAGTCACACTTAACTCCAAGCCAAGATCATACCCGAGTGAAGAGTGGTATAGTAATGGGAAAGTCTGTGGCCCAGGCCTTTACTGAATAAAATCATGCCCAGTAATGTGTTACTGTTATGGAGTTAGTCTGTGAGCCTGGATGTCTGGATTTAGGGCTTTGAACGCTTCAAATATTTCTTCCAGGTTAATATGGTCTGAGTGGGAAACTCTATGAGAAGTCACACTTAACCCGGCCAAGATCATGCCCATGAAAGTGCTATAGTAAATGGGTGAGTCTGTGGGCCCAGGCCTTTACTGAATAAAACTGTAATACAGGGCCTTTACTGGGGTAAAATCATGCCTGTAATCTGGTAAATAGCCTTTCAATAATCTTCTAAGATGGAGCCTGGATGTCTGGACGTAGGTTTTGAATGTTCAAATATTTGTTCCAGGGTTACTCATGGTCGAGTGGATTAGCCTACGAGAAGTCGCACTTAAACCGGCTTTCATATGTGCCCATGTCTGGACTTAGGTTTTGAACGCTTAAAAATTTCTTCCAGGGTTACCATGGTCGAGTGGGAAAGCTTCATGAAAGTCAAGACTTAATCCTGCGTCAAGATCATGCCCATTATGTTTTATAGTAATGGGGAGTCTGCGGGCCCAGGTAATAATAGGGCTTTACTGAATAAAACCATGCCTGGTAAGGTGTTTACTGTTATAAAGGGTTAGTCTGTGAGTTTGGATGTCTGGACGTAGGTTCTGAACGCTTTAAAAGTTTCTTCCAGGGTTACCATGGTTTATAGTCGAGTGAAAAGCCATAGTAGTCATGTCTTAACCCCGCAAGACTGGCTGCCTAAGGCCACTTGTAGTAAGGTGAGTTTGTGGGCCCAGCCTTTACTGAATAAAATCATGCCCAGTAATGTGTTACTGTTAATTAACCTGTGAGCCTGGATGTCTGGACGTAGGTTCTGAATGCTCAAAAGTTCTGTCTCAGGGTTACCATTCGTTGGGAGTGGGATTAGCATAACGAGAAGTCGACTTTAACTCCGGCCAAGATCATGGAGGAATAGTGAAAGGCAGTAATGTGGATGGAGACTGCTGGATACAGTGTTTGTTACAGGAGTCTGTGGGCCCAGGTTTACTGAATAAAATCATGCCCAGTAAATGTGTTATTACATAAGTTAGTCTGTGACGTTGGATGTCTGACGTAGGTTTGAATGCTCAAAAATTTCTTCCAGGGTTACCATGGTCGAGTGAAGAAGCCTACGCAGAAGTCACATAGCACTTAACCCGCCAAGATCACTCCTACAATTTTAGGTAATAAAGTGAGTCTGTGAGCCCAGGCCTTTACTGAATAAAAATCACGCCCAGTAATGTGTATACTGTTATGGGGTTAGTCTGTGAGCCTGGATGTCTGGATTTAGGTTTTGAACGCCTAAATATTTGTTCCAGGGTTACTATGGTCGAGGGAAAATCCCACTTTAGAAGTCACACTTAACCTGCCAAGATTGCATGCCTATAAGTAGTGCTATAGTAATGGGTGAGTTTGTGCTCAGGCCCAGGCCTTAATACTGGTCTTTAATAAAATCTCATGCCCAGTAAATGTGTTACTGTTATGGATTAGTCTGATCCTGAGGTGTCTGACGAGGTCTGAACGCTCAACATTTATTCCAGGGGTTACTATGGCTGGCGGAAAACTTACTTAGAAGTCACACTTAACTCCAATAATATCGCTGATGTCTGGGCGAGGTTTGGAACACTAAAACTTCTCTTCCCAGGGTTGGCTTATGGTCGAGTGGGAAAGCCTACGGAAGTCACTTAATCTGCGTATCATTCCTATAAAAGTTTTATAGTAATGCGTGAGTCCAGCGGGCTCAGGCCTTTACTGAATAAAATTCATGCCTGTAATGTGCTACTAAGGGGGTTAGTCTGTGTGCTTGGATTTCTGACGTAGGCT
>NW_025048681.1:0-66867 GCF_018831695.1 Puntigrus tetrazona
ATTACTATAACAGGAGTGATCTTGCCGGGTTAAGTGTGACTTCTCGGAGGCTTTCCCACTCACCATAGTAACCCTGGAAGAAGTTTTAAGCATTCAAAACCTGACGCACAGACATCCAGGCGATATTGGCCAGTTTAAGTGCGACTCGGACGCTAATCCACTCGACCATGGTAACCCTGGAACAAATATTGAACGCTCAAAACCTGCGCCCAGACATCCAGGCTCACAGACTCAACCCCATAACAATAACACATTACTGGACATGATTTTATTCAGTAAAGGCCCTGTATTACAGTTTTCTTTAAGGCATGAATGGGCCACAAACCCACCCCATTACTATAATACTTTCATGGGCATGATCTTGGCCGGTTAAGCGTGACTTCTCTTAGATTTTCCCGCTGACCTTGGTAACTCCAGGAAGAAATATTGAAGCATCTAAAACCTAAATCCAGACATCCAGGCTCACAGACTAACCCCATAAGAGTAACACATTACTGGGCATGATTTTATTCACGAAAGGCCCTGTATTACACTTTTCTTTGGAGGCCTGGGCCCACAAACTCACCCCATTACTATGACACTTTCATGGGCATGATCTTGGCTGGTTAAGTGTGACTTCGAGGGTTTTCCCACTGACCATGGTAACCCTGGAAGAAATATTGAAGCATTCAAAACCTAAATACAGAAATCCAGGCTCATAGACTAACCCCAAAACAGTTACACATTACTGGGCATGATTTTATTCAGTAAAGGCCTGGGCCCACAGACTCACCCCATTACTATAACACTATTATTGGCATGATCTTGGCTGGTTAAGCTAAGTGATTTCTGTTTATGCATTCCCACTCGACCATGGTAACCCCTGGAAGAAATTTTTAACATTTCAAATACTAAGTCCAGATATCCAGGCCCAAGACTATCCCCAAAACAGCAAGACATTACTGGGCATGATTTTATAGAGTAAAGGCCTGGGCCCACAGACTCACCCCATTACTATAACACTATTATGGGCATGATATTGTCCGGTTAAGTGTGACTTCTCGTATGCTTTCCCACTCGACCATGGTAACCCTGGAAGAAATATTGAAGCATTCAAAACCTAAATCCAGACATCCAGGCTTACAGACTAACCTCCATAACAGTTACACATTACTGGGCATGATCTTATTCAGTAAAGGGCAGGGCCCACAGACTCACCCCATTACTATAACACCATTATGGGTATGGATCTTGGCCTGGTTAAGTGAGACTTCTCGCATGCTTTCCCACTCGACCATGGTAACCCTGGAAGAAATTTTTAACATTTCAAAACTAAGTCCAGATATCCAAGTTCAAGACTATCCTATAACAGTAACAAATTACTAGGAATGAATTTATTCATTAAAGGCCCTGTATTACAGCTTTCCTTAAAGCCTGGACCCACAGACTCACCCCATTACTATATCACTTTCATGGGCATGATCTTGGCCGGGTTAAGTGTGACTTCTCATAGGCTTTCCCACTGACCATGGTAACCCTTGAAGAAATTTTTTACATTTCAAAAACTAAGTCCAGATATCCAGGCTCAAGACTAACTCCATAACAGCAAGACATTACTGGGAATGATTTTATTCAGTAAAGGCCTGGGACCAGAAACTCACTCATTACTATAACACGTTTATGGGCATGATCTTGGCAGGGTTAAGCGTGACTTCTCGTGAGGCTTTCTTACTCGACAGTGGTAACCCTGGAAGAAACTATTAAGCATTCAAAGCCTACGCCCAGACATCCAAGCACACAGACTAACCCCTTAATAGTAACACATTACTGGGCATGATTTTTATTCAGTAAAGGCCTGGGCCAACAGACTCACCCCATTACTATAAAACTTTTATGGGAATGATATTGGCCAGGTTAAGTGTGACTTCTCGTAGGCTTTCCCACTCAACCATGGTATGCCTGGAAAAAATATTGAAGCATTCAAAACTTACATCCAGGTTCACAGACAAACCCCATAACAATTACATACTACTGCGCATGATTTTACTCAGTAAAAGCCCTGTATTACAGTTTTCTTTAAGGCCTGGAACCACAAACTCAACCCATTACTATAACACTTTTATGGGGAATGATCTTGGCCGGGTTAAGTGTGACTTCTCGTAGGCTTTCCCACTCGACCATGGTAACCCTGGAAAAAATTTTTAACACTTCAAAAACTAAGTCCAGATATCCAGGCTCAAGACTAACTCCATAACAGCAAGACATTACTGGGAATGATTTTATTCAGTAAAGGCCTGGGACCAGAAACTCAACCACTACTATAACATGTTTATGGGCATGATCTTGGCAGGGTTAAGCGTGACTTCTCGTAGGCTTTCTTACTCGACAGTGGTAACCCTGGAAGAAACTATTACATTCAAAGCCTACGTCCAGACATCCAAGCACACAGACTAACCCCTTAACAGTAACACTCTACTGGGCATGATTTTATTCAGTAAAAGCCTGGGCAGACAGACTCACCCCATTACTATAAAACTTTTATGGGAATGATCTTGGCCGGGTTATGTGACTTCTCGTGGGCTTTCCCACTCGACCATGGTAACCCTTGAGAAAATTTTTTACATTTCAAAACTAAGTCCAGATATCCAGGCTCAAGACTAACCCCTTAACAGCAAGACATTACTGGGAATGACTTTATTCAGTAAAGGCCTGGGATCAGAAACTCACCCATTACTATAACACGCTTATGGGCATGATCTTGGCAGGGTTAAGTGTGACTTCTCGGCTTTCTAACTCGACAGTGGTAACCCTGGAAGAAACTTTTACATTCAAAGCCTACGCCCAGACATCCAAGCACACAGACTAACCCCTTAACAGTAACACATTACTGGGCATGATTTTATTCAGTAAAGGCCTGGGACGAGAAACTCACCCATTACTATAACACGCTTATGGGCATGATCTTGGCAGGGTTAAGTGTGACTTCTCGAGGCTTTCTAACTCGACAGTGGTAACCCTGGAAGAAACTTTTAAGCATTCAAAGCCTACGCCCAGACATCCAAGCACACAGACTAACCCCTTAACAGTAACACATTACTGGGCATGATTTTATTCAGTAAAGGCCTGGGCCAACAGACTCACTCCCATTACTATAAAACTTTTATGGGAATGATCTTGGCCGGTTAAGTGACTTCTCGTGGGCTTTCCCCACTGACCATGGTAACCCTGGAACAAATTTTTAACACTTCAAAACTAAGTCCAGATATCCAGGCTCAAGACTATCCCCATAACAGCAAGACATTACTGGGCATGATTTTATTCAGTAAAGGCCCTGTATTACGGTTTTTCCATTGCATGGGCCCACAAACTCACCCCATTACTATGACACTTTAATGGGCATGATCTTGGCCGGGTTATGCGACTTCTCGGACGCTAATCTACTCAACCATGGTAACCCTGGAACAAATTTTTAAGCTGCTCAAAACCTAGATCCAGACATTCAGGCTCACAGACTAACCCCCATAACAGTAACACACACTGGGCATGATTTTATTCAGTAAAGCCCTGGGCCCACAGACTCACCCCATTACTATAACAGGCGTGATCTTGGCCGGGTTAAGTGTGACTTCTCGTAGGTTTTCCCACCTCACCATGGTAACCCTGGAAGAAGTTTTTAAGCTGCTCAAAACCTCACGCCAAGACATCCAGGCGATATTGGCCAGTTTAAGTGCGACTTCTCGACGCTAATCCACTCGACCATGGTAACCCTGGAAGAAATATTGAAGCATTCAAAACCTAAATCCAGACATCCAGGCTCACAGACTAACCCCATAACAGTTACACATTATTGGGCATGATTTTATTTAGTAAAGGCCTGAGCCCACAGACTCACCCCATTAGTATAACACTTTTATCGGCATGATCTCGGCCGGTTAAGTGTGACTTCATAGGCTTTCCCACTCGACCATGGTAACCCTTGAAGAAATTCTTTTTACATTTCAAAAACTAAGTCTAGATATCCAGGCTCAAGACTAACCCCATAACAGCAAGACATTACTGGGAATGAATTTATTCACTAAAGGCCCTGTATTACAGTTTTCTTTAAGGCTTGGGCCCACAAACTCACTCCATTACTATAAAACTATTAGGGGCATGATCTTGGCCGATAATTGTGACTTCTCATAGGTTTTCCCACTCGACCATATTAACTCCTGGACGAATTTTTTGCCGCTCAAAACTAAATCCAGACATCCAGTCGATATTGGCCAGTTTAAGGCGACTACTCGGACGCTAATCCACTCACCATGGTAACCCTGGAAAAATATTTGAAACGCTCAAAACCTACGCCGAGACATCCAGGCTCACAGACTAACCCCATAACAGTAACACATTACGGGGCATGATTTTATTCAGTAAGGGCCCTGTATTACAGTTTTCTTTAAGGCCTGGGCACACAAACTCACCCCATTACTATGACACTTTAATGGGCATGTTCTTGGCCGGGTTAAGTGTGACTTCTCGTAGGTTTTTCCACTCGACCATGGTGACCCTGGAAGAAACTTTTAGCCGCTCAAAACTTAAGTCCAGACATCCAGGCGCTTCATCCAGGCGATTTTTGCCGGTTTAAGTGCGACTTCTCGGACCCTAATCCACTCGACCATGGTAACCCTGGAACAAATTTTTTAAGCTGCTTCAAAACCTAGATCCAGACATCCAGGCTCACAGACTAACCCCATAACAGTAACATACATTACTGGGCATGATTTTATTCAGTAAAGGGCTGGGCCACAGACTCACCCCATTACTTTAACACTATTAGGGGCATGATCTTGGCTGGTTAAGTGTGACTTCTCGTAGGCTTTCCCACTTGACCATGGTAACCCTGGAAGAAGTTTTTGCCGCTCAAAACCTACGCCCAGACATTCAGGCGCCTCATCCAGGCGATATTTGCCGGTTTAAGTGCGACTTCTCGACGCTAATCCACTCGACCATGGTAACCCTGGAACAAATTTTTAAGCTGCTCAAAACCTAAATCCAGACATCCAGGCTTACAGACTAACCCCATAACAGTAACACATTACTGGGCATGATTTTATTCAGTAAAGGCCTGGCCCACAAACTTACCCCATTATTACAACACTATTATGGGCATGATCTTGGCCGGGTTAAGTGTGACTTCTCGTAGGCTTTCTTACTCGACCATGGTAACCCTGGAAGAAACTTTTAAGCTCAAAACCTAGATCCAGACATCCAGGCTTACAGACTAACCCCATAACAGTAACACATTACTGGGCATGATTTTATTCAGTAAAGCCCTGGGCCCACAGACTCACCCCCATTACTATAACAGGCGTGATCTTGGCCGGGTTAAGTGACTTCTCGAGGCTTTCCCACTCGACCATGGTAACCCTGGAAGAAGTTTTTTGGCTGCTTCAAAACCCTACGCCCAGACATCCAGGCGATATTGGCCAGTTTATGCGCGACTTCTCGACGCTAATCCACTCTCGACCATGGTAACACTGGAACAAATATTTGAACGCTCAAAACCTACGCTGAGACATCCAGGCTCACAGACTAACCCCATAACAGTAACACATTACGGGCATGATTTTATTCAGTAAGGGCCCTGTATTACAGTTTCTTTAAGGCCTGGGCCCACAAACTCACCCCATTACTATGACACTTTAATGGGCATGATCTTGGCCGGGTTAAGTGTGACTTCTCGTAGGTTTTTTCCACTCCGACCATGGTAACCCTTTGAAGAAATTTTTTTACATTTCAAAAACTAAGTCCAGATATCCAGGCTCAAGACTAACCCCATAACAGCAAGACATTACTGGGAATGATTTTATTCAGTAAAGGCCTCGCACCAGAAACTCACCCATTACTATAACACTATTATGGGCATGATCTTGGCAAGGTTAAGTGTGACTTCTCGTAGGCTTTCTTACTCGACAGTGGTAACCCTGGAAGAAACTTTTAAGCATTCAAAGCCTACGCCCAGACATCCAAACACCCAGACTAACCCCTTAACAGTAACACATTACTGGGCATGATTTTATTCAGTAAAGGCCTGGGCCAACAGACTCACTCCATTATTATAAAACTTTTATGGGAATGATCTTGGCCGGGTTAAGTGTGACTGTAGGCTTTTTCCCACTCCACCATGGTAACCCTGGAAGAAATTTTTAACACTTCAAAACTAAGTCCAGATATCCAGGCTCAAGACTAACCCAATAACAGCAAGACATTACTGGGCATGATTTTATTCAGTAAAGGCCCTGTATTACGGTTTTCTTTAAGGCATGGGCCAACAAACTCACCCCATTACTATAACACATTCATGGGCATGATCTTGGCCGGGTTATGTGACTTCTCGTAGGCTTTCTAACTCGACAGTGGTAACCCTGGAAGAAACTATTACATTCAAAGCCTACGTCCAGACATCCAAGCACACAAACTAACCCCTTAACAGTAAAACATTACTGGGCATGATTTTATTCAGTAAAGGCCTGGGCCAACAGACTCACCCCATTACTATAAAACTTTATGGGAACGATCTTGGCCGGGTTAAGTGTGACTTCTCAGTAGGCTTTCCCACTCGACCATGGTAACCCTGGAACAAATTTTTAACACTTCAAAAACTAAGTCCAGATATCCAGGCTCAAGACTAACTCCATAACAGCAAGACATTACTGGGAATGATTTTATTCAGTAAAGGCCTGGGACCAGAAACTCATCCCATTACTATAACACTACTATGAGCATGATCTCGGCCGGGTTAAGTGTGACTTCTCATAGGCTTTCCCACTCTGACCATGGTAACCCTTGAAGAAATTTTTTACATTTCAAAAACTAAGTCCAGATATCCAGGCTCAAGACTAACCCCATAACAGCAAGACATTACTGGGAATGATTTTTTTCAGTAAAGGCCTGGGACCAGAAACTCACCCATTACTATAACATGTTTATGGGCATGATCTTGGCAGGGTTAAGCGTGACTTCTCGTAGGCTTTCTTACTCGACAGTGGTAACCCTGGAAGAAACTATTACATTCAAAGCCTACGTCCAGACATCCAAGCACACAGACTAACCCCTTAACAGTAACACTCTACTGGGCATGATTTTATTCAGTAAAAGCCTGGGAAAACAGACTCACCCCATTACTATAAAACTTTTTATGGAATGATCTTGGCCGGTTAAGTGTGACTTCTCGTAGGCTTTCCCACTCTACCATAGTAACCCTGGAAGAAGTTTTTAAGCATTCAAAACTACGCACAGACATCCAGGCGATATTGGCCAGTTTAAGTGCGACTTCTCGGACGCTAATCCACTCGACCATTGTAACCCTGGAACAAATATTGGAACGCTCAAAACTCAAGCGTCCAGACATCCAGGCTCACAGACTAACCCCATAACAATAACACATTACTGGACATGATTTTATTCAGTAAAGGCCCTGTATTACAGTTTTCTTTAAGGCATGGGCCTACAAACCCACCCCATTACTATAATACTTTCATGGGCATGATCTTGGCCGGGTTAAGCGTGACTTCTCTTAGATTTTCCCACTGACCTTGGTAACCCAGGAAGAAATATTGAAGCATTCAAAACCTAAATCCAGACATCCAGGCTCACAGACTAACCCCATAACAGTAACACATTACTGGGCATGATTTTATTCACGAAAGGCCCTGTATTACACTTTTCTTTAGGGCCTGGGCCCACAAACTCACCCCATTACTATGACACTTTCATGGGCATGATCTTGGCCGGTTAAGTGTGACTTCTCGTAGGTTTTCCCACTGACCATGGTAACCCTGGAAGAAATATTGAAGCATTCAAAACCTAAATACAGAAATCCAGGCTCATAGACTAACCCCAAAACAGTTACACATTACTGGGCATGATTTTATTCAGTAAAGGCCTGGGCCCACAGACTCACCCCATTACTATAACACTATTATTGGCAGGATCTTGGCCGGTTAAGTGTGATTTCTCGTGATGCATTCCCACTCGACCATGGTAACCCTGGAAGAAATTTTTAACATTTCAAATACTAAGTCCAGATATCCAGGCCCAAGACTATCCCCAAAACAGCAAGACATTACTGGGCATGATTTTATAGAGTAAAGGCCTGGGCCCACAGACTCACCCCATTACTATAACACTATTATGGGCATGATATTGTCCGGGTTAAGTGTGACTTCTCGTATGCTTTCCCACTCGACCATGGTAACCCTGGAAGAAATATTGAAGCATTCAAAACCTAAATCCAGACATCCAGGCTTACAGACTAACCCCATAACAGTTACACATTACTGGGCATGATCTTATTCAGTAAAGGGCAGGGCCCACAGACTCACCTCCATTACTATAACACCATTATGGGTATGATCTTGGCCTGGTTAAGTGAGACTTCTCGTGATGCTTTCCCACTCGACCATGGTAACCCTGGAAGAAATTTTTAACATTTCAAAAACTAAGTCCAGATATCCAAGTTCAAGACTATCCCTATAACAGTAACAAATTACTAGGAATGAATTTATTCATTAAAGGCCCTGTATTACAGCTTTCCTTAAAGCCTGACCCCACAGACTCACCCCATTACTATATCACTTTCATGGGCATGATCTTGGCCGGGTTAAGTGTGACTTCTCATAGGCTTTCCCACTCGACCATGGTAACCCTTGAAGAAATTTTTACATTTCAAAAACTAAGTCCAGATATCCAGGCTCAAGACTAACTCCATAACAGCAAGACATTACTGGGAATGATTTTATTCAGTAAAGGCCTGGGACCAGAAACTCACACATTACTATAACACGTTTATGGGCATGATCTTGGCAGGGTTAAGCGTGACTTCTCGTAGGCTTTCTTACTCGACAGTGGTAACCCTGGAAGAAACTATTAAGCATTCAAAGCCTACGTCCAGACATACAAGCACACAGACTAACCCCTTAACAGTAACACTCTACTGGGCATGACTTCATTCAGTAAAGGCCTGGGCCAACAGACTCACCCCATTACTATAAAACTTTTATGGAATGATCTTGGCCGGTTAAGTGTGACTTCTCGTAGGCTTTCCCACTGACCATGGTAACCCTTTGAAGAAATTTTTTACATTTTAAAAACTAAGTCCAGATATCCAGGCTTACAGTCTAACCCCATAACAGTAACACATTACTGGGTATGATTTTATTCAGTAAAGCCCTGGGCCCACAGACTCACCCCATTACTATAACAGGAGTGATCTTGGCCGGTTAAGTGTGACTTCTCGTAGGCTTTCCCACTCGACCATAGTAACCCTGGAAGAAGTTTTTAAGCATTCAAAACCTACGCACAGACATCCAGGCGATATTGGCCAGTTTAAGTGCGACTTCTCGACGCTAATCCACTCCGACCATTGTAACCCTGGAACAAATATTGGAACGTTCAAAACCTCATGTCCAGACATCCAGGCTCACAGTCTAACCCCATAACAATAACACATTACTGGACATGATTTTATTCAGTAAAGGCCCTGTATTACAGTTTTCTTTTTAAGGCATGGGCCCACAAACCCACCCCATTACTATAATACTTTCATGGGCATGATCTTGGCCGGGTTAAGCGTGACTTCTCTTAGATTTTCCCACTCGACCTTGGTAACCCAGGAAGAAATATTGAAGCATTCAAAACCTAAATCCAGACATCCAGGCTCACAGACTAACCCCTTAACAGTAACACATTACTGGGCATGATTTTATTCACGAAAGGCCCTGTATTACACTTTTCTTTAAGGCCTGGGCCCACAAACTCACCCCATTACTATGACACTTTCATGGGCATGATCTTGGCCGGTTATGTGACTTCTCGTAGGTTTTCCCACTCGACCATGGTAACCCTGGAAGAAATATTGAAGCATTCAAAACCTAAATACAGAAATCCAGGCTCATAGACTAACCCCAAAACAGTTACACATTACTGGGCATGATTTTATTCAGTAAAGGCCTGGGCCCACAGACTCACCCCATTACTATAACACTATTATTGGCAGGATCTTGGCCGGGTTAAGTGTGATTTCTCGTGATGCATTCCCACTCGACCATGGTAACCCTGGAAGAAATTTTTAACATTTCAAATACTAAGTCCAGATATCCAGGCCCAAGACTATCCCCAAAACAGCAAGACATTACTGGGCATGATTTTATAGAGTAAAGGCCTGGGCCCACAGACTCACCCCATTACTATAACACTATTATGGGCATGATATTGTCCGGTTAAGTGTGACTTCTCGTGATGCTTTCCCACTCGACCATGGTAACCCTGGAAGAAATATTGAAGCATTCAAAACCTAAATCCAGACATCCAGGCTTACAGACTAACCCCATAACAGTTACACATTACTGGGCATGATCTTATTCAGTAAAGGGCAGGGCCCACAGACTCACCCCATTAATATAACACCATTATGGGTATGATCTTGGCCTGGTTAAGTGAGACTTCTCGTGATGCTTTCCCACTGACCATGGTAACTCCTGAAAGAAATTTTTAACATTTCAAAACTAAGTCCAGATATCCAACTTCAAGACTATCCCTATAACAGTAACAAATTACTAGGAATGAATTTATTCATTAAAGGCCCTGTATTACAGCTTTCCTTAAAGCCTGGACCCACAGACTCACCCCATTACTATATCACTTTCATGGGCATGATCTTGGCCGGGTTATGTGACTTCTCAGGCTTTCCCACTGACCATGGTAACCCTTGAAGAAATTCTTTACATTTCAAAACTAAGTCCAGATATCCAGGCTCAAGACTAACTCCATAACAGCAAGACATTACTGGGAATGATTTTATTCAGTAAAGGCCTGGGACCAGAAACTCACACATTACTATAACACGTTTATGGGCATGATCTTGGCAGGGTTAAGCGTGACTTCTCGTAGGCTTTCTTACTCGACAGTGGTAACCCTGGAAGAAACTATTAAGCATTCAAAGCCTACGCCCAGACATCCAAGCACACAGACTAACCCCTTAATAGTAACACATTACTGGGCATGATTTTATTCAGTAAAGGCCTGGGCCAACAGACTCACCCCATTACTATAAAACTTTTTATGGGAATGATCTTGGCCAGGTTAAGTGTGACTTCTCGTAGGCTTTCCCACTCAACTATGGTATGCCTGGAAGAAATATTGAAGCATTCAAAACTTACATCCAGGTTCACAGACAAACCCCATAACAATTACATACTACTGCGCATGATTTTACTCAGTAAAAGCCCTGTATTACAGTTTTCTTTAAGGCCTGGAACCACAAACTCACCCATTACTATAACACGTTTATGGGCATGATCTTGGCAGGGTTAAGTGTGACTTCTCGTAGGCTTTCCCACTGACCATGGTAACCCTGGAACAAATTTTTAACACTTCAAAATCTAAGTCCAGATATCCAGGCTCAAGACTAACTCCATAACAGCAAGACATTACTGGGAATGATTTTATTCAGTAAAGGCCTGGGACCAGAAACTCACCCATTACTATAACACGTTTATGGGCATGATCTTGGCAGGGTTAAGTGTGACTTCTCGTAGGCTTTCCCACTCGACCATGGTAACCCTGGAACAAATTTTTAACACTTCAAAAACTAAGTCCAGATATCCAGGCTCAAGACTAACTCCATAACAGCAAGACATTACTGGGAATGATTTTATTCAGTAAAGGCCTGGGACCAGAAACTCACCCATTACTATAACACGTTTATGGGCATGATCTTGGCAGGGTTAAGCGTGACTTCGTAGGCTTTCTAACTCGACAGTGGTAACCCTGGAAGAAACTTTTAAGCATTCAAAGCCTACGTCCAGACATCCAAGCACACAGACTAACCCCTTAACAGTAACATATTACTGGGCATGATTTTATTCAGTAAAGGCCTGGGACCAGAAACTCACCCATTACTATAACACGCTTATGGGCATGATCTTGGCAGGGTTATGTGACTTCTCGTAGGCTTTCTAACTCGACAGTGGTAACCCTGGAAGAAACTTTTAAGCATTCAAAGCCTACGTCCAGACATCCAAGCACACAGACTAACCCCTTAACAGTAACACATTACTGGGCATGATTTTATTCAGTAAAGGCCTGGGCCAACAGACTCACCCCATTACTATAAAACTTTTATGGGAATGATCTTGGCCGGGTTAAGTGTGACTTCTCGAGGCTTTCCCACTCGACCATGGTAACCCTGGAACAAATTTTTAACACTTCAAAACTAAGTCCAGATATCCAGGCTCAAGACTAACTCCATAACAGCAAGACATTACTGGGAATGATTTTATTCAGTAAAGGCCTGGGACCAGAAACTCAACCACTACTATAACATGTTTATGAGCATGATCTTGGCAGGGTTAAGCGTGACTTCTCGTAGGCTTTCTTACTCGACAGTGGTAACCCTGGAAGAAACTATTAAGCATTCAAAGCCTACGTCCAGACATCCAAGCACACAGACTAACCCCTTAACAGTAACACTCTACTGGGCATGATTTTATTCAGTAAAAGCCTGGGCCAACAGACTCACCCCATTACTATAAAACTTTTATGGGAATGATCTTGGCCGGGTTAAGTGTGACTTCTCGTGGGCTTTCCCACTCGACCATGGTAACCCTTGAGGAAATTTTTTACATTTCAAAAACTAAGTCCAGATATCCAGGCTCAAGACTAACCCCTTAAGAGCAAGACATTACTGGGAATGACTTTATTCAATAAAGGCCTGGGATCAGAAACTCACCCATTACTATAACACGTTTATGGGCATGATCTTGGCAGGGTTAAGTGTGACTTCTCGTAGGCTTTCTAACTCGACAGTGGTAACCCTGGAAGAAACTTTTAAGCATTCAAAGCCTACGTCCAGACATCCAAGCACACAGACTAACCCCTTAACAGTAACACATTACTGGGCATGATTTTATTCAGTAAAGGCCTGGGACGAGAAACTCACCCATTACTATAACACGTTTATGGGCATGATCTTGGCAGGGTTAAGTGTGACTTCTCGTAGGCTTTCTAACTCGACAGTGGTAACCCTGGAAGAAACTTTTAAGCATTCAAAGCCTACGTCCAGACATCCAAGCACACAGACTAACCCCTTAACAGTAACACATTACTGGGCATGATTTTATTCAGTAAAGGCCTGGGACGAGAAACTCACCCATTACTATAACACGTTTATGGGCATGATCTTGGCAGGGTTAAGTGTGACTTCTCGTAGGCTTTCTAACTCGACAGTGGTAACCCTGGAAGAAACTTTTAAGCATTCAAAGCCTACGTCCAGACATCCAAGCACACAGACTAACCCCTTAACAGTAACACATTACTGGGCATGATTTTATTCAGTAAAGGCCTGGGCCAACAGACTTACCCCATTACTATAAAACTTTTATGGGAATGATCTTGGCCGGGTTAAGTGTGACTTCTCGTAGGCTTTCCCACTCGACCATGGTAACCCTGGAACAAATTTTTAACACTTCAAAAACTAAGTCCAGATATCCAGGCTCAAGACTATCCCCATAACAGCAAGACATTACTGGGCATGATTTTATTCAGTAAAGGCCCTGTATTACGGTTTTCTTTAAGGCATGGGCCAACAAACTCACCCCATTGCTATAACACATTCATGGGCATGATCTTGGCCGGGTTAAGTGTGACGTCTTGTAGGTTTTCCCACTCGACCTTGGTAACCCTGGAAGAAATATTGAAGCATTCAAAACCTAAATCCAGACATCCAGGATCACAGACTAACCCCATAACAGTAACACATTACTGGGCATGATTTTATTCAGTAAAGGCCTGGGCCAACAGACTAACCCCATTATTATAAAACTTTTATGGGAATGATCTTGGCCGGGTTAAGTGTGACTTCTCTTAGGTTTTCCCACTATACCATGGTAACACTGGAAGAAATTTTTGCCGTTCAAAAGCTAAATATAGACATCCAGGCTCACAGACGAACCCCATAACAGTAAACCATTACTGGGCATGATTTTATTCAGTAAAGGCCTGGGCCCGTAGACTCACTCCATTACTATAACACTATCAGGGGCATGATCTTGGCCGGGTTAAGTGTGACTTCTCGTAGGCTTTCCCATTCGACCATGGTAACCCTGGAAGAAGTTTTTAAGCGTTCAATACCTAAGTCCAGACATCCAGGCGATTTTGGCCGGTTTAAGTGCGACTTCTTGTAGGCTTTTCCATTCAACCATGGTAACTCTGGAAGAAGTTTTTAAGCATTCAAAACCTAAGTCCAGACATCCAGGCGATATTGGCCGTTTTAAGTGCGACTTCTCAAACGCTTAATCCACTGACCATGGTAACCCTGGAACAAATATTGGAACGTTCAAAACCTGCGTCCAGACATCCAGGCTCACAGACTAACCCCATAACAATAACACATTACTGGACATGATTTTATTCAGTAAAGGCCCTGTATTACAGTTTTCTTTAAGGCATGGGCCCACAAACCCACCCCATTACTATAATACTTTCATGGGCATGATCTTGGCCGGGTTAAGCGTGACTTCTCTTAGGTTTTCCCACTCGACCTTGGTAACCCTGGAAGAAATATTGAAGCATTCAAAACCTAAATCCAGACATCCAGGCTCACAGACTAACCCCATAACAGTAACACATTACTGGGCATGATTTTATTCACTAAAGGCCCTGTATTACACTTTTCTTTAAGGCCTGGGCCCACAAACTCACCCCATTACTATGACACTTTCATGGGCATGATCTTGGCCGGGTTAAGTGTGACTTCTCGTAGGTTTTCCCACTGACCATGGTAACCCTGGAAGAAATATTGAAGCATTCAAAACCTAAATACAGAAATCCAGGCTCATAGACTAACCCCAAAACAGTTACACATTACTGGGCATGATTTTATTCAGTAAAGGCCTGGGCCCACAGACTCACCCCATTACTATAACACTATTATTGGCATGATCTTGGCCGGGTTAAGTGTGATTTCTCGTATGCATTCCCACTCGACCATGGTAACCCTGGAAGAAATTTTTACATTTCAGAACCTAAATCCAGACATCCAGGCACACAGACTAACCCCATAACAGTTACACATTACTGGGCATGATCTTATTCAGTAAAGGGCAGGGCCCATAGACTCACCCCATTACTATAACACCATTATGGGCATGATCTTGGCCTGGTTAAGTGAGACTTCTCGTATGCTTTCCCACTCGACCATGGTAACCCTGGAAGAAATTTTTAACATTTCAAAACCATTTCAAAAGTCCAGATATCCAAGTTCAAGACTATCCCCATAACAGTAACACATTACTAGGAATGAATTTATTCATTAAAGGCCCTGTATTACAGCTTTCCTTAAAGCCTGGACCCACAGACTCACCCCATTACTATATCACTTTCATGGGCAAGATCTTGGCCAGGTTATGTGACTTCTCGTAGGTTTTCCCACTCGACCATGGTAACCCTGGAAGAAATTCTTTACATTTCAAAACCTACATCCAGACATCCAGGATCACAGACTAATCCCAAAACAGTAACACATTACTAGCCATGATTTTATTCAGTAAAGGCCTAGGACCAGAAACTCAAGCCATTACTAAAACGCTTTTATGGGCATGATCTTGGCCGGGTTAAGTGACTTCGTAGAGGCTTTCCCACTCGACCATGGTAACCCTTGAAGAAATTTTTACATTTCAAAAACTAAGTCCAGATATCCAGGCTCAAGACTAACCCCATAACAGCAAGACATTACTGGGAATGATTTTATTCACTAAAGGCCCTGTATTACAGTTTTCTTTAAGGCTTGGGCCCACAAACTCACTCCATTACTATAAAACTATTAGGGGCATGATCTTTGCCGGGATAATTGTGACTTCTCATAGGTTTTCCCACTCGACCATATTAACCCTGGACGAATTTTTTAAGCTGCTCAAAAACTAAATCCAGACATCCAGGCTCACAGATTAACCCCATAACAGGAAAACATTACTGGGCATAATTTTATTCACTAAAGGCCCTGTATTACAGCTTTCTTTAAAGCCTGGACCCACAGACTCACCCCATTATTATAACACTTTCATGGGCATGATCTTGGCCGGGTTAAGTGTGACTTCTCGAGGTTTTCCCACTTGACCATGGTAACCCTGGAACAAATATTTGAGCGTTCAAAACCTACGTCCAAACACCCAGGATCACATACTAATCCCATAACAGTAACACATTACTGGGCATGACTTTATTCAGTAAAGGCCTGGGCCCACAAAATCACCCCATTATTACAACAATGTTATGGGCATGATATTGGTCGACTTCTCGTAGGCTTTCCCACTCGACCATGGTAACCCTGGAACAATTATTTGAGCGTTCAAAACCTACGTCCAGACATCCAAGCTCACAGATTAACCCCATAACAATTACACATTACTGGGCATGATTTTACTCAATAAAGGCCCTGTATTACAGTTTTCTTTAAGGCCTGGGTCCACAAACTCAATCCATTATTACAACACTATTATGGGCATGATCTTGGCCGGGTTAAGTGTGACTTCTCGTAGGCTTTCTTACTCGACCATGGTAACCCTGGAAGAAACTTTTAGGCATTCAAAACCTACGTCCAGACATCCAAGCACACAGACTAACCCCTTAACAGTAACACATTACTGGGCATGATTTTATTCAGTAAAGGCCTGGGCCCGTAGACTCACTCCATTACTATAACACTATTAGGGGCATGATCTTGGCCGGGTTAAGTGTGACTTCTCGTAGGCTTTCTCATTCAACCATGGTAACCCTGGAAGAAGTTTTTAAGCGTTCAATACCTAAGTCCAGACATCCAGGCGATTTTGGCCGGTTTAAGTGCGACTTCTCGGACGCTAATCCACTCGACCATGGTAACCCTGGAACAAATATTTGAACGTTCAAAACCTACGTCCAGACATCCAGGCTCACAGACTAACCACATAACAATAACACATTACTGGGCATGATTTTATTCACTAAAGGCCCAGTATTACAGTTTTCTTAAAGGCCTGGGCCCACAAACTCACCCCATTACTATGACACTTTCATGGGCATGATCTTGGCCGGGTTAAGTGTGACTTCTCGTAGGTTTTCCCACTCGACCATGGTAACCCTGGAAGAAATTTTGAATTATTCAAAACCTAAATCCAGAAATCCAGGCTCACAGACTAACCCCAAAACAGTTACACATTACTGGGCATGATTTTATTCAGTAAAGGCCTGGGCCCACAGACTCACCCCATTATTATAACACTATTATGGGCATGATCTTGGCCGGGTTAAGTGTGAATTCTCGTATGCATTCACACTCGACCATGGTAACCCTGGAAGAAATATTGAAGCATTCAAAACCTAAATCCAGACATCCAGGCTCACAGACTAACCCTATAACAGTATCACATTACTGGGCATGATTTTATTCAGTAAAGGCCTGGGCCCACAGACTCACCCCATTACTGTAACAGGCGATATCTTGGCCCGTTTATGTGACTTCTCGTAGGCTTTCCTACTCGACCATGGTAACCCTGGAAGAAATTTTTAAGCGTTCAAAACCTAAATCCAGACATCCAGGCTCACGGACTAACCCAATAACAGTAACATGTTACTGGGCATGATTTTATTCAGTAAAGGCCTGGGCCCACAAACTCACCCCATTACTATAACACTTTCATGAGCATGATCTTGGCCGGGTTAAGTGTGACCTCTCGTAGGTTTTCCCTCTCAACCATGGTAACCCTGGAACAAATATTTGAGCGCTCAAAACATACGTCCAGACATCCAGGCTCACAGACTAACCCAATAACAGTAACATGTTACTGGGCATGATTTTATTCAGTAAAGGCCTGGGCCCACAAACTCACCCCATTACTATAACACTTTCATGAGCATGATCTTTGCCGGGTTAAGTGTGACCTCTCGTAGGTTTTCCCTCTCAACCATGGTAACCCTGGAACAAATGTTTGAGCGTTCAAAACATACGTCCAGACATCCAGGATCACAGACTAATCCCATAACAGTAACACATTACTGGGCATGATTTTATTCAGTAAAGGCCTGGTCCCACAAACTCACCCCATTATTACAACACTATTATGGGCATGATCTTGGTCAACTTAAGTGAGACTTCTCGTATGCTTTCCCACTCGACCATGGTAAACCTGGTACAAATATTTGAGCGTTCAAAACCTACATCCAGACATCCTGGCTCACAGATTAACCCCATAACAACTACACATTACTGCGTATGACTTTATTCAGTAAAGGCCTGGGACCAGAAACTCAACCCATTACTATAACACTTTTATAGGCATGATCTTGGCCGGGTTAAGTGTGACTTCTCGTAGGCTTTCTTACTCGACCATGGTAACCCTGGAAGAAATATTGAAGCATTCAAAACCTAAATCCAAACATCCAGGCTCACAGACTAACCCCATATCAGTTACACATTACTGGGCATGTTTTTATTCAGTAAAGGCCTGGGCTCACAGACTCAACCCATTACTATAAAATTTTATGGGAATGACCTTGGCCGGGTTAAGTGTGACTTCTCATAGGCTTTCCCACTCGACAATGGTAACCCTGGAAGAAATTTTTAAGCGTTCAAAACCTAAATCTAGACATCCAGGCTCACAGACTAACCCCATAACAATAACACATTACTGGGCATGATTTTATTCAGTAAAGGCCTGGGCCCACAGACTCACTCCATTACTATAACACTATTAGGGGCATGATCTTGGCCGGGTTAAGTTTGACTTCTCGTAGGCTTTCCCAATCGACCATGGTAACCCTGGAAGAAATTTTTAAGCGTTCAAAACCTACGTCCAGACATCCAGGCTCACAGACTAACCCCATAACAGCTACACATTACTGCGTATGACTTTATTCTGTACAGGCCTGGGCCCAGAAACTCAACCCATTACTATAACACTTTTATAGGCATGATCTTGCCTGTGTTAAGTCTGACTTCTCGTAGGCTTTCTTACTCGACCATGGTAACCCTGGAACAAATATTTGAACGTTCAAAACCTACGTCGAGACATTCAGTAAGGGCCCTTTATTACAGTTTTCTTTAAGGCCTGGGCCCACAAAGTCACCCCATTACTATGACACTTTAATGGGCATGATCTTGACCGGGTTAAGTGTGACTTCTCGTAGGTTTTTCCACTCGACCATGGTGACCCTGGAAGAAATTTTTAAGCGTTCAAAACCTAAGTCCAGACATCTAGGCGCTTCATCCAGGCGATATTTGCCGGTTTAAGTGCGACTTCTCGGATGCTAATCCACTGACCATGGTAACCCTGGAACAAATTTTTAAGCGCTCAAAACCTAGATCCAGACATCCAGGCTCACAGACTAACCCCATAACAGTAACACATTACTGGGAATGATTTTATTCAGTAAAGCCCTGGGCCCACAGACTCACCCCATTATTATAACAGGCGTGACCTTGGCCGGGTTAAGTGTGACTTCTCGTAGGCTTTCCCACTCACCATGGTAACCCTGGAAGAAATTTTTAGGCGTTCAAAACCTAGATCCAGACATCCAGGCTCACAGACTAAGCCCATAACAATAACACATTACTGGGCATGATTTTATTCAGTAAAGCCCTGGGTCCACAGACTCACCCCATTACTATAACAGGCATGATCTTGGCCGGGTTAAGTGTGACTTCTCGTAGGCTTTCCCACTTGACCATGGTAACCCTGAAAGAAATTTTTAAGGGTTCAAAACCTAAATCCAGACATCCAGGCTCACAGACTAACCCAATAACAGTAACACATTACTGGGCATGATTTTATTCAGTAAAGGCCTGGGCCCACAAACTCACGCCATTAATACAACACTATTATGGGCATGATCTTGGCCGGGTTAAGTGTGACTTCTCGTAGGCTTTCTTACTCGACCATGGTAACCCTGGAAGAAACTTTTAAGCATTAAAAACCTGCGTCCAGACATCCAAGCACACAGACTAACCCCTTAACAGTATCACATTACTGGGCATGATTTTATTCAGTAAAGGCCTGGGCCAACAGACTCACCCCATTACTATAAAACTTTTATATGAATGATCTTGGCCGGGTTAAGTGTGACTTCTCGTAGGCTTTCCCACTCGACCATGGTAACCCTGGAAGAAGTTTTTAAGCGTTGAAAACCTACGCCCAGACATCCAGGCGATATTGGCCGGGTTAAGTGTGACTTCTCGTAGGTTTTCCCACTTGACCATGGTAACCCTGGAAGAAATATTTGAGCGTTCAAACCTACCTCCAGACACCCAGGATCACAGACTAATCCCATAACAGTAACACATTACTGGGCATGATTTTATTCAGTAAAGGCCTGGGCCCACAAACTCACCCCATTATTACAACACTGTTATGGGCATGATCTTGGCAGGGTTAAGCGTGACTTCTCGTAGGCTTTCTTACCTGACAACGGTAACCCTGGAAGAAACTTTTAAGCATTCAAAGCCTACGTCCAGACATCCAAGCACACAAACTAAACCCTTAACAGTAACACATTACTTGGCATGATTTTATTCAGTAAAGTCCCGGGCCAACATACTCACCCTATTACTATAACACTATTATGGGCATGATCTTGGCAGGGTTAAGTGTGACTTCTCGTAGGCTTTCCCACTCGACCATGGTAACCCTGGAACAAATATTTAGATTTTCAAAATCTACGTCCAGACATCCAGGATCACAGACTAATCCCATAACAGTTACACATTACTGGGCATGATTTTATTCAGTAAAGGCCTGAACCCACAGACTCACCCCATTACTATAACACTATTATGGGCATGATCTTGGCAGGGTTAGTGTGACTTCTCGTAGGCTTTCCCACTCGACCATGGTAACCCTGGAACAAATATTTAGATTTTCAAAATCTACGTCCAGACATCCAGGATCACAGACTAATCCCATAACAGTAACACATTACTAGGCATGATTTTGTTCAGTAAAGGGCAGGGCCCACAGACTCACCCCATTTCTATAACACCATTATGGGCATGATCTTGGCCTGGTTAAGTGAGACTTCTCGTATGCTTTCCCACTCGACCATGGTAACCCTGGAAGAAATTTTTAACATTTCAAAACTAAGTCCAGATATCCAAGTTCAAGACGATCCCTATAACAGTAACAAATTACTAGGAATGAATTTATTCATTAAAGGCCCTGTATTACAGCTTTCCTTAAAGCCTGGACCCACAGACTCACCCCATTACTATATCACTTTCATGTGCATGATCTTGGCCGGGTTAAGTGTGACTTCTCATAGGCTTTCCCACTCGACCATGGTAACCCTTGAAGAAATTTTTTACATTTCAAAAACTAAGTCCAGATATCCAGGCTCAAGACTAACTCCATAACAGCAAGACATTACTGGGAATGATTTTATTCAGTAAAGGCCTGGGACCAGAAACTCACCCATTACTATAACACGTTTACGGGCATGATCTTGGCAGGGTTAAGCGTGACTTCTCGTAGGCTTTCTTACTCGACAGTGGTAACCCTGGAAGAAACTATTAAGCATTCAAAGCCTACGTCCAGACATCCAAGCACACAGACTAACCCCTTAACAGTAACACATTACTGGGCATGATTTTATTCAGTAAAGTCCTGGGCCAACAGACTCACCCCATTACTATAAAACTTTTATGGGAATGATCTTGGCCAGGTTAAGTGTGACTTCTCGTAGGCTTTCCCACTCAACCATGGTATGCCTGGAAGAAATATTGAAGCATTCATAACTTACATCCAGGTTCACAGACAAACCCCATAACAATTACATACTACTGCGCATGATTTTACTCAGTAAAAGCCCTGTATTACAGTTTTCTTTAAGGCCTGGAACCACAAACTCAACCCATTACTATAACACTTTTATGGGAATGATCTTGGCCGGTTAAGTGTGACTTCTCGTAGGCTTTCCCACTCGACCATGGTAAACCTGGAACAAATTTTTAACTCTTCAAAAACTAAGTCCAGATATCCAGGCTCAAAACTAAATCCATAACAGCAAGACATTACTGGGAATGATTTTATTCAGTAAAGGCCTGGGACCAGAAACTCACCCATTACTATAACACGTTTATGGGCATGATCTTGGCAGGGTTAAGTGTGACTTCTCGTAGGCTTTCTAACTCGACAGTGGTAACCCTGGAAGAAACTTTTAAGCATTCAAAGCCTACGTCCAGACATCCAAGCACACAGACTAACCCCTTAACAGTAACACATTACTGGGCATGATTTTATTCAGTAAAGGCCTGGGCCAACAGACTCACCCCCATTACTATAAAACTTTTATGGGAATGATCTTGGCCGGGTTAAGTGTGACTTCTCGTAGGCTTTCCCACTCGACCATGGTAACCCTGGAACAAATTTTTAACACTTCAAAAACTAAGTCCAGATATCCAGGCTCAAGACTAACTCCATAACAGCAAGACATTACTGGGAATGATTTTATTCAGTAAAGGCCTGGGACCAGAAACTCACCCACTACTATAACATGTTTATGGGCATGATCTTGGCAGGGTTAAGCGTGACTTCTCTCGTAGGCTTTCTTACTCGACAGTGGTAACCCTGGAAGAAACTATTAAGCATTCAAAGCCTACGTCCAGACATCCAAGCACACAGACTAACCCCTTAACAGCAAGACATTACTGGGAATGACTTTATTCAGTAAAGGCCTGGGACCAGAAACTCACCCATTACTATAACACTTTTATGGGCATGATCTTGGCCGGGGTTAAGCGTGACTTCTTGTAGGTTTTCCCACTCGACCATGGTAACCCTGGAAGAAATTTTTAAACGTATAAAACCTAAATCCAGACATCCAGGCTCACAGACTAACCCACTAACAGTAACACATTAGTGGGCATGATTCTATTCAATAAAGGCCTGGGCCCACAAACTCACCCCAGTATTACAACACTGTTATGAGCATGATCTTGGCCGGGTTAAGAGTGACTTCTCGTAGGCTTTTTTACTCGACCATGGTAACCCTGGAAGAAACTTTTAAGCATTCAAAACCTACGTCCAGACATCCAAACACACAGACTAACCCCTTAACAGTAACACATTACTGGACATGATTTTATTCAGTAAAGGTCTGGGCCCGCAGACTCACTCCATTACTATAACACTATTAGGGGCATGATCTTGGCCGGGTTAAGTGTGACTTCTCGTAGGTTTTCCCACTTGACCATGGTAACCCTGGAACAAATATTTGAGCATTCAAAACCTACGTCCAGACATCCAGGATCACAGACTAATCCCATAACAGTAACACATTACTAGGCATGATTTTATTCAGTAAAGGCCTGGGCCCACAAACTCACCCCATTATTACAACACTATTATGGGCATGATCTTGGTCGACTTAAGTGAGACTTCTCGTAGGTTTTCCCACTTGACCATGGTAACCCTGGAAGAAACTTTTAAGCATTCAAAGCCTACGTCCAAACATCCAGGTTCACAGACTAACCCCATAACAATTACACATTACTGGGCATGATTTTACTCAGTAAAGGTCCTGTATTACAGTTTTCTTTAAGGCCTGGGCCCACAAACTCAACCCATTACTATAACACTTTTATGGGCATGATCTTGGCAGGGTTAAGCGTGACTTGTCGTAGGCTTTCTTACTCAACAATGATAACCCTGGAAGAAATTTTTAAGCTTTCAAAACCTAAATCTAGACATCCAGGCTCACAGATGAACCCCATAACAGTAACATTTACTGGACATGATTTTATTCAGTAAAGGCCGGGGCCCACAGATTCACTCCATTACTATAACACTATTAGTGGCATGATCTTGGCCGGGTTAAGTGTGACTTCTGGTATGCTTTCCCACTCGACCATGGTAACCCTGTAAGAAATATTGAAGCATTCAAAACTTACATCCAGGTTCACAGACTAACCCCATAACAATTACACATTACTGGGCATGATTTTATTCACTAAAGGCCCTGTATTACAGTTTTCTTTAAGGCCTGGGCCCACAAACTCACCCCATTACTATGACACTTTCATGGGAATGATCTTGGCTGGGTTAAGTGTGACTTCTCGTAGGTTTTCCCACTCGACCATGGTAACCCTGGAAGAAATATTGAAGCATTCAAAACCTAAATCCAAACATCCAGGCTCACAGACTAACCCCATAACAGCTACACATTACTGGGCATGATTTTGTTCAGTAAAGGCCTGGGCCCACAGACTCACCCCATTACTATAACACTATTATGGGCATGATCTTGGCCGGGTTAAGTGTCACTTCTCGTACGCTTTCCCACTCGACCATGGTAACCCTGGAAGAAATTTTTAACATTTCAAAACTAAGTCCAGATATCCAGGCTCAAGACTATCCCCATAACAGCAAGACATTACTGGGCATGATTTTATTCTGTAAAGGCCTGGGCCCACAGACTCATCCCATTACTATAACACTATTATAGGGAATGATCTTGGCCGGGTTAAGTGTGACTTCTGGTATGCTTTCCCACTCAACCATGGTATCCCTGGAAGAAGTTTTTAAGCGTTCAAAACTTACATCCAGGTTAACAGACTAACCCCATAACAATTACACATTACTGGGCATGATTTTACTCAGTAAAAGCCCTGTATTACAGTTTTCTTTAAGGCCTGGACCCACAAACTCAACCCATTACTATAACACATTCATGGGCATGATCTTGGCCGGGTTAAGTGTGACTTCTCGTATGCTTTCCCACTCGACCATGGTAACCCTGGAAGAAATTTTTAACATTTCAAAAACTAAGGCCAGATATCCAGGCTCAAGACTATCCCCACAACAGCAAGACATTACTGGGCATGATTTTATTCAGTAAAGGCCCTGTATTACGGTTTTCTTTAAGGCATGGGCCAACAAACTCACCCCATTACTATAATACATTCATGGGCATGATCTTGGCCGGGTTAAGTGTGACGTCTTGTAGGTTTTCCCACTCGACCATGGTAACCCTGGAAGAAATATTGAAGCATTCAAAACCTAAATCCAGACATCCAGGCTCACAGACTAACCCAATAACAGTAACACATTACTGGGCATGATTTTATTCAGTAAAGGCCTGGGCCCACAAACTCACCCCATTATTACAACACTATTATGGGCATGATCTTGGCCGGGTTAAGTGTGACTTCTCGTAGGCTTTCTTACTCGACCATGGTAACCCTGGAAGAAACTTTTAAGCGTTCAAAACCTAGATGCAGACATCCAGGCTCACAGACTAACCCCATAACAGTAACACATTACTGGGCATGATTTTATTCAGTAAAGCCCTGGGCCCACAGACTCACCCCATTACTATAACAGGCGTGATTTTGGCCGGTTAAGTGTGACTTCTCGTAGGCTTTCCCACTCGACCATGGTAACCCTGGAAGAAGTTTTTAAGCGTTCAAAACCTACGCCCAGACATCCAGGCTCACAGACTAACCCCATAACAGTAACACATTACTGGACATGATTTTATTCAGTAAAGGTCTGGGCCCGCAGACTCACTCCATTACTATAACAGGCGTGATTTTGGCCGGGTTAAGTGTGACTTCTCGTAGGCTTTCCCACTCGACCATGGTAACCCTGGAAGAAGTTTTTAAGCGTTCAAAACCTACGCCCAGACATCCAGGCGATATTGGCCAGTTTAAGTGCGACTTCTCGGACGCTAATCCACTCGACCATGGTAACCCTGGAACAAATATTTGAACGCTCAAAACCTACGCCGAGACATCCAGGCTCACAGACTAACCCCATAACAGTAACACATTACGGGGCATGATTTTATTCAGTAAGGGCCCTGTATTACAGTTTACTTTAAGGCCTGGGCCCACAAACTCACCCCATTACTAAGACACTTTAATGGGCATGATCTTGGCCGGGTTAAGTGTGACTTCTGGTAGGTTTTTCCACTCGACCATGGTGACCCTGGAAGAAGTTTTTAAGCGTTCAAAACCTAAGTCCAGACATCTAGGCGCTTCATCCAGGCGATATTTGCCGGTTTAAGTGCGACTTCTCGGACGCTAATCCACTCGACCATGGTAACCCTGGAACAAATTTTTAAGCGTTCAAAACCTAGATCTAGACATTCAGGCTCACAGAGTAACCCCATAACAGTAACAGATTACTGGGCATGATTTTATTCAGTAAAGGCCTGGGCCCACAGACTCACTCCATTACTTTAACACTATTAGGGGCATGATTTTGGCCGGGTTAAGTGTGACTTCTCGTAGGCTTTCCCACTCGACCATGGTGACCCTGGAAGAAATTTTTAAGCGTTCAAAACCTAAGTCCAGACATCTAGGCGCTTCATCCAGGCGATATTTGCCGGTTTAAGTGCGACTTCTCGGATGCTAATCCACTCGACCATGGTAACCCTGGAACAAATTTTTAAGCGTTCAAAACCAAGATCCAGACATCCAGACTCACAGACTAACCCCATAACAGTAACACATTACTGGGCATGATTTTATTCAGTAAAGGCCTGGGCCCACAGACTCACTCCATTACTTTAACACTATTAGGGGCATGATCTTGGCCGGGTTAAGTGACTTCTCGTAGGCTTTCCCACTCGACCATGGTAACCCTGGAAGAAGTTTTTAAGCGCTCAAAACCTACGCCCAGACATCCAGGCGATATTGGCCAGTTTAAGTGCGACTTCTCGGACGCTAATCCACTCGACCATGGTAACCCTGGAACAAATATTTGAACGTTCAAAACCTACGTCGAGACATCCAGGCTCACAGACTAACCCCATAACAGTAACACATTACGGGGCATGATTTTATTCAGTAAGGGCCCTGTATTACAGTTTTCTTTAAGGCCTGGGCCCACAAACTCACCCCATTACTATGACACTTTAATGGGCATGATCTTGGCCGGGTTAAGTGTGACTTCTCGTAGGTTTTTCCACTCGACCATGGTGACCCTGGAAGAAGTTTTTAAACGTTCAAAACCTAAGTCCAGACATCTAGGCGCTTCATCCAGGCGATATTTGCCGGTTTAAGTGCGACTTCTCGGACGCTAATCCACTCGACCATGGTAACCCTGGAACAAATTTTTAAGCGCTCAAAACCTAGATCTAGACATTCAGGCTCACAGACTAACCCCATAACAGTAACAGATTACTGGGCATGATTTTATTCAGTAAAGGCCTGGGCCCACAGACACACTCCATTACTTTAACACTATTAGGGGCATGATTTTGGCCGGGTTAAGTGTGACTTCTCGTAGGCTTTCCCACTCGACCATGGTAACCCTGGAAGAAGTTTTTAAGCGTTCAAAACCTACGCCCAGACATCCAGGCGATATTGGCCAGTTTAAGTGCGACTTCTCGGACGCTAATCCACTCGACCATGGTAACCCTGGAACAAATATTTGAACGTTCAAAACCTACGTCGAGACATCCAGGCTCACAGACTAACCCCATAACAGTAACACATTACGGGGCATGATTTTATTCAGTAAGGGCCCTGTATTACAGTTTTCTTTAAGGCCTGGGCCCACAAACTCACCCCATTTTTATGACACTTTAATGGGCATGATCTTGGCCGGGTTAAGTGTGACTTCTCGTAGGTTTTTCCACTCGACCATGGTGACCCTGGAAGAAATTTTTAAGCGTTCAAAACCTAAGTCCAGACATCTAGGCTCTTCATCCAGGCGATATTTGCCGGTTTAAGTGCAACTTCTCGGACGCTAGTCCACTCGACCATGGTAACCCTGGAACAAATATTTGAACGTTCAAAACCTACGTCGAGACATCCAGGCTCACAGACTAACCCCATAACAGTAACACATTACGGGCATGATTTTATTCAGTAAGGGCCCTGTATTACAGTTTTCTTTAAGGCCTGGGCCCACAAACTCACCCCATTTTTTATAACACTTTAATGGGCATGATCTTGGCCGGGTTAAGTGTGACTTCTCGTGGTTTTTCCACTCGACCATGGTGACCCTGGAAGAAATTTTTAAGCGTTCAAAACCTAAGTCCAGACATCTAGGCTCTTAATCCAGGCGATATTTGCCGGTTTAAGTGCAACTTCTCGGACGCTAGTCCACTCGACCATGGTAACCCTGGAACAAATTTTTAAGCGTTCAAAACCTAGATCCAGACATCCAGGCTCACAGACTAACCCCATAACAGTAACACATCACTGGGCATGATTTTATTCAGTAAAGGCCCTGTATTACAGTTTTCTTTAAGGCCTGGGCCCACAAAGTCACCCCATTACTATGACACTTTAATGGGCATGATTTTGGCCGGGTTAAGTGTGACTTCTCGTAGGTTTTTCCACTCGACCATGGTGACCCTGGAAGAAGTTTTTAAGCGTTCAAAACCTAAATCCAGACATCCAGGCTCACAGACTAACCCAATAACAGTAACACATTAGTGGGCATGATTTTATTCAGTAAAGGCCTGGGCCCACAAACTCACGCCATTATTACAACACTATTATGGGCATGATCTTGGCCGGGTTAAGTGTGACTTCTCGTAGGCTTTCCCACTTGACCATGGTGACCCTGGAAGAAGTTTTTAAACGTTCAAAACCTAAGTCCAGACATCTAGGCGCTTCATCCAGGCGATATTTGCCGGTTTAAGTGCGACTTCTCGGACGCTAATCCACTCGACCATGGTAACCCTGGAACAAATTTTTAAGCGCTCAAAACCTAGATCTAGACATTCAGGCTCACAGACTAACCCCATAACAGTAACAGATTACTGGGCATGATTTTATTCAGTAAAGGCCTGGGCCCACAGACACACTCCATTACTTTAACACTATTAGGGGCATGATTTTGGCCGGGTTAAGTGTGACTTCTCGTAGGCTTTCCCACTCGACCATGGTAACCCTGGAAGAAGTTTTTAAGCGCTTCAAAACCTACGCCCAGACATCCAGGCGATATTGGCCAGTTTAAGTGCGACTTCTCGGACGCTAATCCACTCGACCATGGTAACCCTGGAACAAATATTTGAACGTTCAAAACCTACGTCGAGACATCCAGGCTCACAGACTAACCCCATAACAGTAACACATTACGGGGCATGATTTTATTCAGTAAGGGCCCTGTATTACAGTTTTTTTTAAGGCCTGGGCCCACAAACTCACCCCATTTTTATGACACTTTCATGGGCATGATCTTGGCCGGGTTAAGTGTGACTTCTCGTAGGTTTTTCCACTCGACCATGGTGACCCTGGAAGAAATTTTTAAGCGTTCAAAACCTAAGTCCAGACATCTAGGCTCTTCATCCAGGCGATATTTGCCGGTTTAAGTGCAACTTCTCGGACGCTAGTCCACTCGACCATGGTAACCCTGGAACAAATATTTGAACGTTCAAAACCTACGTCGAGACATCCAGGCTCACAGACTAACCCCATAACAGTAACACATTACGGGCATGATTTTATTCAGTAAGGGCCCTGTATTACAGTTTTCTTTAAGGCCTGGGCCCACAAACTCACCCCATTTTTTATGACACTTTAATGGGCATGATCTTGGCCGGGTTAAGTGTGACTTCTCGTAGGTTTTTCCACTCGACCATGGTGACCCTGGAAGAAATTTTTAAGCGTTCAAAACCTAAGTCCAGACATCTAGGCTCTTCATCCAGGCGATATTTGCCGGTTTAAGTGCAACTTCTCGGACGCTAGTCCACTCGACCATGGTAACCCTGGAACAAATTTTTAAGCGTTCAAAACCTAGATCCAGACATCCAGGCTCACAGACTAACCCCATAACAGTAACACATCACTGGGCATGATTTTATTCAGTAAAGGCCCTGTATTACAGTTTTCTTTAAGGCCTGGGCCCACAAAGTCACCCCATTACTATGACACTTTAATGGGCATGATTTTGGCCGGGTTAAGTGTGACTTCTCGTAGGTTTTTCCACTCGACCATGGTGACCCTGGAAGAAGTTTTTAAGCGTTCAAAACCTAAATCCAGACATCCAGGCTCACAGACTAACCCAATAACAGTAACACATTAGTGGGCATGATTTTATTCAGTAAAGGCCTGGGCCCACAAACTCACGCCATTATTACAACACTATTATGGGCATGATCTTGGCCGGGTTAAGTGTGACTTCTCGTAGGCTTTCCCACTTGACCATGGTAACCCTGGAAGAAATTTTTAAGGGTTCAAAACCTAAATCCAGACATCCAGGCTCACAGACTAACCCAATAACAGTAACACATTACTGGGCATGATTTTATTCAGTAAAGGCCTGGGCCCACAAACTCACCCCATTATTACAACACTATTATGGGCATGATCTTGGCCGGGTAAAGTGTGACTTCTCGTAGGCTTTCTTACTCGACCATGGTAACCCTGGAAGAAACTTTTAAGCATTAAAAACCTGCGTCCAGACATCCAAGCACACAAACTAACCCCTTAACAGTAACACATTAGTGGGCATGATTTTATTCAGTAAAGGCCTGGGCCCACAGACTCACCCCATTATTATAACACTATTATGGGCATGATCTTAGCCGGGTTAAGTGTGAATTCTCGTGTGCATTCACACTCGACCATGGTAACCCTGGAAGAAATATTGAAATATTCAAAACCTAAATCAAGACATCCAGGCTCACAGACTAACCCCATAACAGTTACAGATTACTGGGCATGATTTTATTCACTAAAGGCCCTGTATTACAGTTTTCTTTAAGTCTTGGGCCCACAAACTCACCCCATTACTATGACACTTTCATGGGCATGATCTTGGCCGGTTTAAGTGTGACTTCTCGTAGGTTTTCCCACTCGACCATGGTAACCCTGGAAGAAATATTGAAGCATTCAAAACCTAAATCCAGAAATCCAGGCTCACAGACTAACCCCAAAACAGTTACACATTACTGGGCATGATTTTATTCAGTAAAGGCCTGGGCCCACAGACTCACTCCATTACCATAACACTATTAGGGGCATGATCTTGGCCGGGTTAAGTGTGACTTCTCATAGGCTTTCCCACTCGACCATGGTAACCCTGGAAGAAGTTTTTAAGCGTTCAAATCCTACGTCCAGACATCCAGGCGATATTGGCCAGTTTAAGTGCGACTTCTCGGACGCTAATCTACTCGACCATGGTAACCCTGGAACAAATTTTTGAACGTTCAAAACCTACGTCGAGACATCCAGGCTCACAGACTAACCCCATAACAGTAACACATTACGGGGCATGATTTTATTCAGTAAGGGCCCTGTATTACAGCTTTCTTTAAGGCCTGGGCCCACAAACTCACCCCATTACTATGACACTTTAATGGGTATGATCTTGGCCGGGTTAAGTGTGACTTCTCGTAGGTTTTTCCACTCGACCATGGTGACCCTGGAAGAAATTTTTAAGCGTTCAAAACCTAAGTCCAGACATCTAGGCGCTTCATCCAGGCGATAATTGCCGGTTTAAGTGCGACTTCTCGGACGCTAATCCACTCGACCATGGTAACCCTGGAACAAATTTTTAAGCGTTCAAAACCTAGATCCAGACATCCAGGCTCACAGACTAACCCCATAACAGTAACACATTACTGGGCATGATTTTATTCAGTAAAGGCCTGGGCCCACAGACTCACTCCATTACTTTAACACTATTAGAGGCATGATCTTGGCCGGGTTAAGTGTGACTTCTCGTAGGCTTTCCCACTCGACCATGGTAACCCTGGAAGAAGTTTTTAAGCGTTCAAAACCTACGCCCAGACATCCAGGCGATATTGGCCAGTTTAAGTGCGACTTCTCAGACGCTAATCCACTCGACCATGGTAACCCTGGAACAAATTTTTAAGCGTTCAAAACCTAGATCCAGAAATCCAGGCTCACAGACTAACCCCATAACAGTAACACATTACTGGGCATGATTTTATTCAGTAAAGGCCTGGGACCAGAAACTCAACCCATTACTATAACACTTTTATGGGCATGATCTTGGCAGGGTTAAGCATGACTTCTCATAGGCTTTCTTACTCGACAATGGTAACCCTGGAAGAAACTTTAAGCAATCAAAGCCTACGTCCAGAAATCCAAGCACACAGACTAACCCCTTAACAGTAACACATTACTGGGCATGATTTTATTCAGTAAAGGCCTGGGCCAACAGACTCACCGCATTACTATAAAACTTTTATGGGAATGATCTTGGCCGGTTAAGTGTGACTTCCGTAGGCTTTCCCACTCGACCATGGTAACCCTGGAAGAAGTTTTTAAGCGTTCAAAACCTACGCCCAGACATCCAGGCGATATTGGCCGGGTTAAGTGTGACTTCTCGTAGGTTTTTCCACTTGACCATGGTAACCCTGGAACAAATATTTGAGCGTTCAAAACCTACGTCCAGACACCCAGGATCACAGACTAATCCCATAACAGTAACACATTACTGGGCATGATTTTATTCAGTAAAGGCCTGAACCCACAGACTCACCCATTACTATAACACTATTATGGGCATGATCTTGGCCGGGTTAAGTGTGACTTCTCGTAGGCTTTCCCACTCGACCATGCTAACCCTGGAACAAATATTTAGATGTTCAAAATCTACGTCGAGACATCCAGGCTCACAGACTAACCCCATAACAGTTACACATTACTGGGCATGATTTTATTCAGTAAAGGCCTGAACCCACAGACTCACCCCATTACTATAACACTATTATGGGCATGATGTTGGCCGGGTTAAGTGTGACTTCTCGTATGCTTTCCCACTCGACCATGGTAACCCTGGAAAATATATTGAAGCATTCAATACCTAAATCCAGACATCCAAGTTCACAGACTAACCCCATAACAATTACACATTACTGGGCATGATTTTACTCAGTAAAGGCCCTGTATTACAGTTTTCTTTAAGGCCTGGGTCCACAAACTCAATCCATTACTATAACACTTTTATGGGTATGATCTTGGCAGGGTTAAGCGTGACTTGTCGTAGGCTTTCTTACTCAACAATGGTAACCCTGGAAGAAACTTTTAAGCATTCAAAGCCTACGTCCAGACATCCAAGCACACAGACTAACCCCTTAACAGTAACACATTACTGGGCATAATTTTATTCAGTAAAGGCCTGGGCCCACAAACTCACCCCATTATTATGGGCATGATCTTGGCCGGGTTAAGTGTGACTTCTCGTAGGCTTTTTTACTCGACCATGGTAACCCTGGAAGAAACTTTTAAGCATTCAAAGCCTACGTCCAGACCTCCAAACACACAGACTAACCCTTTAACAGTAAACACCTTACTGGGCATGATTTTATTCAGTAAAGGCCTGGGCCCGCAGACTCACTCCATTACTATAACACTATTAGGGGCATGATCTTGGCCGGATTAAGTGTGACTTCTCGTAGGCTTTCCCATTCGACCATGGTAACCCAGGAAGAAGTTTTTAAGCGTTCAAACCCCTAAGTCCAGGCATCCAGGCGATATTGGCCGGTTTAAGTGCGACTTCTCGGACGCTAATCCACTCGACCATGGTAACCCAGGAACAAATATTTGAACGTTCAAAACCTACGTCCAGACATCCAGGCTCACAGACTAACCCCATAAAAATAGCACATTACTGGGCATGATTTTATTCAGTAAAGGCCCTGTATTACAGTTTTCTTTAAGGCATGGGCCCACAAACTCACCCATTTACTATGACACTTTCACGGGCATGATCTTGGCCGGGTTAAGTGTGACTTCTCTTAGGTTTCCCCACTCGACCATGTTAACCCTGGAAGAAATATTGAAGCATTCAAAACCTAAATCCAGACATCCAGGCTCACAGACTAACTCCATAACAGTAACACATTACTGGACATGATTTTATTCAGTAAAGGCCTGGGCCCACAGACTCATCCCATTACTATAACACTATTATGGGCATGATCTCGGCCGGGTTAAGTGTGACTTCTCATAGGCTTTCCCACTCGACCATGGTAACCCTTGAAGAAATTTTTTACATTTCAAAAACTAAGTCCAGATATCCAAGCTCAAGACGAACCCCATAACAGCAAGACATTACTGGGAGTGATTTTATTCAGTAAAGGACTGGGACCAGAAACTCACCCATTACTATAACACGTTTAAGGGCATGATCTTGGCAGGGTTAAGCGTGACTTCTCGTAGGCTTTCTTACTCGACAGTGGTAACCCTGGAAGAAACTATTAAGCATTCAAAGCCTACGTCAAGACATCCAAGCACACAGACTATCCCCTTAACAGTAACACATTACTGGGCATGATTTTATTCAGTAAAGGCCTGGGCCAACAAACTCACCCCATTACTATAAAACTTTTATGGGAATGATCTTGGCCGGGTTAAGTGTGACTTCTCGTAGGCTTTCCCACTAGACCATGGTAACCCTGGAAGAAATTTTTAACACTTCAAAACTAAGTCCAGATATCCAGGCTCAAGACTAACCCCATAACAGCAAGACATTACTGGGAATGATTTTATTCAGTAAAGGCCTGGGACCAGAAACTCACCCATTACTATAACACGTTTATGGGCATGATCTTGGCAGGGTTAAGCGTGACTTCTCGTAGGCTTTCTTACTCGACAGTGGTAACCCTGGAAGAAACTTTTAAGCATTCAAAGCCTACGTCCAAACATCCAAGCACACAGACTAACCCCTTAACAGTAACACATTACTGGGCATGATTTTATTCAGTAAATGCCTGGGCCCACAGACTCATCCCATTACTATATCACTATTATGGGCATGATCTCGGCCGGGTTAAGTGTGACTTCTGGTATGCTTTCCCACTCGACCATGGTAACCCTGGAAGAAATATTGAAGCATTCAAAACTTACATCCAGACATCCAGGTTCACAGACTAACCCCATAACAATTACACATTACTGGGCATTATTTTACTCAGTAAAAGCCATGTATTACAGTTTTCTTTAAGGCCTGGACCCACAAACTCAACCCATAACTATAACACTTTTATGGGCATGATCTTGGCAGGGTTAAGCGTGACTTGTCGTAGGCTTTCTTACTCGTCAATGGTAACCCTGGAAGAAACTTTTAAGCATTCAAAGCCTATGTCCAGACATCCAAGCCCACAGACTAACCCCTTAACAGTAACACATTACTGGGCATGATTTTATTCAGTAAAGGCCTGGGCCAACAGACTCAACCCGCTATTATAAAACTTTTATGGGAATGATCTTGGCCGGGTTAAGTGTGACTTCTCGTAGGCTTTCCCACTCGACCATGGTAACCCTGGAAGAAATTTTTAACATTTCAAAAACTAAGTCCAGATATCCAGGCTCAAGACTATCCCCATAACAGCAAGACATTACTGGGCATGATTTTATTCAGTAAAGGCCCTGTATTACGGTTTTCTTTAAGGCATGGGCCAACAAACTCACCCCATTACTATAACACATTCATGGGCATGATCTTGGCTGGGTTAAGTGTGACGTCTTGTAGGTTTTCCCACTTGACCATGGTAACCCTGGAAAAAATATTGAAGCATTCAAAACCTAAATCCAGACATCCAGGCTCACAGACTAACTCCATAACAGTAACACATTACTGGGCATGATTTTATTCAGTAAAGGCCTGGGCCAACAAACTCACCCCATTACTGTAACACATTCATGGGCATGAACTTGGCCAGGTTAAGTGTGACTTCTGGTATGCTTTCCCACTCGACCATGGTAACCCTGGAAGAAATATTGAAGCATTCAAAACTTACATCCAGACAACCAGGTTCACAGACAATCCCCATAACAATTACATATTACTGCGCATGATTTTACTCAGTAAAAGTGCTGTATTACAGTTTTCTTTAAGGCCTGGGACCAGAAACTCACCCATTACTAAAACACATTTATGGGCATTATCTTGGCAGGGTTAAGCGTGACTTCTCGTAGGCTTTCTTACTCGACAGTGGTAACCCTGGAAGAAATACTGAAGCATTCAAAACCTAATTCCAGACATCCAGGCTCACAGACTAACTCTATAACAGTAACACATTACTGGACATGATTTTATTCAGTAAAGGCCTGGGCCCACAGACTCATCCCTTTACTATAACACTATTATGGGCATGATCTCGGCCGGGTTAAGTGTGACTTCTCATAGGCTTTCCCACTCGACCATGGTAACCCTTGAAGAAATTTTTTACATTTCAAAAACTAAGTCCAGATATCCAGGCTCAAGACTAACCCCATAACAGCAAGACATTACTGGGAATGATTTTATTCAGTAAAGGCCTGGGACCAGAAACTCACCCATTACTATAACACGTTTATGGGCATGATCTTGGCAGGGTTAAGTGTGACTTCTCGTAGGCTTTCTTACTCGACAGTGGTAACCCTGGAAGAAACTTTTAAGCAATCAAAGCCTACGTCCAGATATCCAAGCACACAGACTAACCCCTTAACAGTAACACATTACTGGGCATGATTTTATTGAGTAAAGGCCTGGGCCAACAGACTCCCCTCATTACTATAAAACTTTTATGGGAATGATTTTGGCCGGTTAAGTGTGACTTCTCGTAGGCTTTCCCACTCGACCATGGTAACCCTGGAAGAAATTTTTAACACTTCAAAAAACTAAGTCCAGATATCCAGGCTCAAGACTAACTCCATAACAGCAAGACATTACTGGGAATGATTTTATTCAGTAAAGGCCTGGGACCAGAAACTCACCCATTACTGTAACACGTTTATGGGCATGATCTTGGCAGGGTTAAGCGTGACTTCTCGTAGGCTTTCTTACTCGACAGTGGTAACCCTGGAAGAAACTATTAAGCATTCAAAGCCTACGTCAAGACATCCAAGCACACAGACTAACCCCTTAACAGTAACACATTACTGGACATGATTTTATTCAGTAAAGGCCTGGGCCAACAAACTCACCCCATTACTATAAAACTTTTATGGGAATGATCTTGGCCGGGTTAAGTCTGACTTCTCGTAGGCTTTCCCACTCGACCATGGTAACCCTGGAAGAAATTTTTAACACTTCAAAAACTAAGTCCAGATATCCAGGCTCAAGACTAACCCCATAACAGCAAGACATTACTGGGCATGATTTTATTCAGTAAAGGCCCTGTATTACGGTTTTCTTTAAGGCATGGGCCAAGAAACTCACCCCATTACTGTAACACATTCATGGGCATGATCTTGGCCGGGTTAAGTGTGACGTCTTGTAGGTTTTCCCACTCGACCATGGTAACCCTGGAAGAAATATTGAAGCATTCAAAACCTAAATCCAGACATCCAGGCTCACAGACTAACTCCATAACAGTAACACATTACTGGACATGATTTTATTCAGTAAAGGCCTGGGCCAACAAACTCACCCCATTACTATAAAACTTTTATGGGAATGATCTTGGCCGGGTTAAGTGTGACTTCTCGTAGGCTTTCCCACTAGACCATGGTAACCCTGGAAGAAATTTTTAACTCTTCAAAAACTAAGTCCAGATATCCAGGCTCAAGACTAACCCCATAACAGCAAGACATTACTGGGCATGATTTTATTCAGTAAAGGCCTGGGACCAGAAACTCACCCATTACTATAACACGTTTATGGGCATGACCTTGGCAGGGTTAAGTGTGACTTCTCGTAGGCTTTCTTACTCGACAGTGGTAACCCTGGAAGAAACTTTTAAGCATTCAAAGCCTACGTCCAGACATCCAAGCACACAGACTAACCCCTTAACAGTAACACATTACTGGGCATGTTTTTATTCAGTAAAGGCCTGGGCCAACAAACTCACCCCATTACTATAAAACTTTTATGGGAATAATCTTGGCCGGGTTAAGTGTGACTACTCGTAGGCTTTCCCACTCGACGATGGTAACCCTGGAAGAAATTTTTAACACTTCAAAAACTAAGTCCAGATATCCAGGCTCAAGACTAACTCCATAACAGCAAGACATTACTGGGAATGATTTTATTCAGTAAAGGCCTGGGACCAGAAACTCACCCATTACTATAACACGTTTATGGGCATGATCTTGGCAGGGTTAAGCGTGACTTCTCGTAGGCTTTCTTACTGGACAGTGGTAACTCTGGAAGAAACTATTAAGCATTCAAAGCCTACGTCCAGACATCCAAGCACACAGACTAACCCCTTAAAAGTAACACATTACTGGGCATGACTTTATTCAGTAAAGGCCTGGGCCAACAGACTCACCCCATTACTATAAAACTTTTATGGGAATGATCTTGGCCAGGTTAAGTGTGACTTCTCGTAGGCTTTCCCACTCAACCATGGTATCCCTGGAAGAAGTTTTTAAGCGCTTCAAAACCTACGTCCAGACATCCAGGCGATATTGGCCGGTTTAAGTGCGACTTCTTGGAAGCTAATCCACTCGACCATGGTATCCCTGGAACAAATGTTTGAGCGTTCAAAACCTACGTCCAGAAATCCAGGCTCACAGACTAACCCCATAACAGTAACATATTACTGGGTATAATTTTATTCACTAAAGGCCCTGTATTACAGTTTTCTTTAAGGCCTTGGCTCACAAACTCACCCCATTACTATGACACTTTCATGGGCATGATCTTGGCCGGGTTAAGTGACTTCTCGGACGCTAATTCACTCAACCATGGTAACCCTGGAAGAAATATTGAAGCATTCAAAACCTAAGTCCAGACATCTAGGCGCTTCATCCAGTCGATATTGGCGGTGTAAGTGCGACTTCTCGGACGCTAATTCACTCGACCATGGTAACCCTGGAACAAATATTTGAGCGTTCAAAACCTACGTCCAGACATCCAGGCTCACAGACTAACCCCATAACAGTAATACATTACTGGGCATGATTTTATTCAGTAAAGGCCTGAGCCCACAGACTAAACCCATTACTATAACACTATTATGGGCATGATCTTGGCCAGGTTAAGTGTGACTTATGGTATGCTTTCCCACTCGACCATGGTAACCCTGGAAGAAATATTGAAGCATTCAAAACTTACATCCAGACAACCAGGTTCACAGACAATCCCCATAACAATTACATATTACTGCGCATGATTTTACTCAGTAAAAGCCCAGTATTACAGTTTTCTTTAAGGCCTGGGACCAGAAACTCACCCATTACTATAACACGTTTATGGGCATGATCTTGGCAGGGTTAAGTGTGACTTCTCGTAGGCTTTCCCACTCGACAGTGGTAACCCTGGAAGAAACTTTTAAGCATTCAAAGCCTACGTCCAGACATCCAAGCACACACACTAACCCCTTAACAGTAACACATTACTGGGCATGATTTTATTGGGTAAAGGCCTGGGCCAACAGACTCACCCCATTACTATAAAACTTTTATGGGAATGATCTTGGCCGGGTTAAGTGTGACTTCTCGTAGGCTTTCCCACTCGACCATGGTAACCCTTGAAGAAATTTTTTACATTTCAAACACTAAGTCCAGATATCCAGGCTTACAGTCTAACCCCATAACAGTAACACATTACTGGGTATGATTTTATTCAGTAAAGCCCTGGGCCCACAGACTCACCCCATTACTATAACAGGAGTGATCTTGGCCGGGATAATTGTGACTTCTCGTAGGCTTTCCCACTCGACCATAGTAACCCTGGAAGAAGTTTTTAAGCATTCAAAACCTACGCACAGACATCCAGGCGATATTGGCCAGTTTAAGTGCGACTTCTCGGACGCTAATCCACTCGACCATGGTAACCCTGGAACAAATATTGGAACGTTCAAAACCTGCGTCCAGACATCCAGGCTCACAGACTAACCCCATAACAATAACACATTACTGGACATGATTTTATTCAGTAAAGGCCCTGTATTACAGTTTTCTTTAAGGCATGGGCCCACAAACCCACCCCATTACTATAATACTTTCATGGGCATGATCTTGGCCGGGTTAAGCGTGACTTCTCTTAGATTTTCCCACTCGACCTTGGTAACCCAGGAAGAAATATTGAAGCATTCAAAACCTAAATCCAGACATCCAGGCTCACAGACTAACCCCATAAGAGTAACACATTACTGGGCATGATTTTATTCACGAAAGGCCCTGTATTACACTTTTCTTTAAGGCCTGGGCCCACAAACTCACCCCATTACTATGACACTTTCATGGACATGATCTTGGCCGGGTTAAGTGTGACTTCTCGTAGGTTTTCCCACTCACCCATGGTAACCCTGGAAGAAATATTGAAGCATTCAAAACCTAAATACAGAAATCCAGGCTCATAGACTAACCCCAAAACAGTTACACATTACTGGGCATGATTTTATTCAGTAAAGGCCTGGGCCCACAGACTCACCCCATTACTATAACACTATTATTGGCATGATCTTGGCCGGGTTAAGTGTTATTTCTCGTATGCATTCCCACTCGACCATGGTAACCCTGGAAGAAATTTTTAACATTTCAAATACTAAGTCCAGATATCCAGGCCCAAGACTATCCCCAAAACAGCAAGACATTACTGGGCATGATTTTATAGAGTAAAGGCCTGGGCCCACAGACTCACCCCATTACTATAACACTATTATGGGCATGATATTGTCCGGGTTAAGTGTGACTTCTCGCGTATGCTTTCCCACTCGACCATGGTAACCCTGGAAGAAATATTGAAGCATTCAAAACCTAAATCCAGACATCCAGGCTTACAGACTAACCCCATAACAGTTACACATTACTGGGCATGATCTTATTCAGTAAAGGGCAGGGCCCACAGACTCACCCCATTACTATAACACCATTATGGGTATGATCTTGGCCTGGTTAAGTGAGACTTCTCGTATGCTTTCCCACTCGACCATGGTAAACCCTGGAAGAAATTTTTAACATTTCAAAAACTAAGTCCAGATATCAAAGTTCAAGACTATCCCTATAACAGTAACAAATTACTAGGAATGAATTTATTCATTAAAGGCCCTGTATTACAGCTTTCCTTAAAGCCTGGACCCACAGACTCACCCCATTACTATATCACTTTCATGGGCATGATCTTGGCCGGGTTAAGTGTGACTTCTCGTAGGTTTTCCCACTCGACCATGGTAACCCTGGAAGAAGTTTTTAAGCGTTCAAAACCTACGCCAAGACATCCAGGCGATATTGGCCAGTTTAAGTGTGACTTCTCGGACGCTAATCCACTCGACCATGGTAACCCTGGAAGAAATATTGAAGCATTCAAAACCTAAATCCAGACATCCAGGCTCACAGACTAACCCCATAACAGTTACACATTATTGGGCATGATTTTATTTAGTAAAGGCCTGAGCCCACAGACTCACCCCATTAGTATAACACTTTTATTGGCATGATCTCGGCCGGGTTAAGTGTGACTTCTCATAGGCTTTCCCACTCGACCATGGTAACCCTTGAAGAAATTTTTTACATTTCAAAAACTAAGTCTAGATATCCAGGCTCAAGACTAACCCCATAACAGCAAGACATTACTGGGAATGAATTTATTCACTAAAGGCCCTGTATTACAGTTTTCTTTAAGGCTTGGGCCCACAAACTCACTCCATTACTATAAAACTATTAGGGGCATGATCTTGGCCGGGATAATTGTGACTTCTCATAGGTTTTCCCACTCGACCATATTAACCCTGGACGAATTTTTAAGCGTTCAAAAACTAAATCCAGACATCCAGTCGATATTGGCCAGTTTAAGTGCGACTTCTCGGACGCTAATCCACTCGACCATGGTAACCCTGGAAAAAATATTTGAACGTTCAAAACCTACGTCGAGACATCCAGGCTCACAGACTAACCCCATAACAGTAACACATTACGGGCATGATTTTATTCAGTAAGGGCCCTGTATTACAGTTTTCTTTAAGGCCTGGGCCACAAACTCACCCCATTACTATGACACTTTAATGGGCATGATCTTGGACGGGTTAAGTGTGACTTCTCGTAGGTTTTTCCACTCGACCATGGTGACCCTGGAAGAAATTTTTAAGCGTTTAAAACCTAGATCCAGACATCCAGGCTCACAGACTAACCCCATAACAGTAACACATTACTGGGCATGATTTTATTCAGTAAAGGCCTGGGCCCACAGACTCACTCCATTACTTTAACACTATTAGGGGCATGATCTTGGCCGGGTTAAGTGTGACTTCTCATAGGCTTTCCCACTCGATCATGGTAACCCTGGAAGAAGTTTTTAAGCGTTCAAAACCTACGCCCAGACATCCAGGCGATATTGGCCAGTTTAAGTGCGACTTCTCGGACGCTAATCCACTCGACCATGGTAACCCTGGAACAAATATTTGAACGTTCAAAACCTACGTCGAGACATCCAGGCTCACAGACTAACCCCATAACAGGTTATACCCCATAACGGGGCATGATTTTATTCAGTAAGGGCCCTGTATTACAGTTTTCTTTAAGGCCTGGGCCCACAAACTCACCCCATTACTATGACACTTTAATGGGCATGATCTTGGCCGGGTTAAGTGTGACTTCTCGTAGGTTTTTCCACTCGACCATGGTGACCCTGGAAGAAACTTTTAAGCGTTCAAAACTTAAGTCCAGTCATCTAGGCGCTTCATCCAGGCGATATTTGCCGGTTTAAGTGCGACTTCTCGGACGCTAATCCACTCGACCATGGTAACCCTGGAACAAATTTTTAAGCGTTCAAAACCTAGATCCAGACATCCAGGCTCACAGACTAACCCCGTAACAGTAACACATTACTGGGCATGATTTTATTCAGTAAAGGCCTGGGCCACAGACTCACTCCATTACTTTAACACTATTAAGGGCATCGTCTTGGCTGGGTTAAGTGTGACTTCTAGGCTTTCCCACTCGAGCATGGTAACCCTGGAAGAAGTTTTTAAGCATTCAAAACCTACGCCCAGACATTCAGGCGATATTGGCCAGTTTAAGTGCGACTTCTCGGACCCTAATCCACTCGACCATGGTAACCCTGGAACAAATATTTGAACGTTCAAAACCTACGTCGAGACATCCAGGCTCACAGACTAACCCCATAACAGTAACACATTACGGGGCAAGATTTTATTCAGTAAGGGCCCTGTATTACAGTTTTCTTTAAGGCCTGGGCACACAAACTCACCCCATTACTATGACACTTTAATGGGCATGATCTTGGCCGGGTTAAGTGTGACTTCTCGTAGGTTTTTCCACTCGACCATGGTGACCCTGGAAGAAACTTTCAAGCGTTCAAAACTTAAGTCCAGACATCCAGGCGCTTCATCCAGGCGATTTTTGCCGGTTTAAGTGCGACTTCTCGGACCCTAATCCACTCGACCATGGTAACCCTGGAACAAATTTTTAAGCGTTCAAAACCTAGATCCAGACATCCAGGCTCACAGACTAACCCCATAACAGTAACACATTACTGGGCATGATTTTATTCAGTAAAGGGCTGGGCCACAGACTCACTCCATTACTTTAACACTATTAGGGGCATGATCTTGGCAGGGTTAAGTGTGACTTCTCGTAGGCTTTCCCACTCGACCATGGTAACCCTGGAAGAAGTTTTTAAGCGTTCAAAACCTACGCCCAGACATTCAGGCGCTTCATCCAGGCGATATTTGCCGGTTTAAGTGCGACTTCTCGGACGCTAATCCACTCGACCATGGTAACCCTGGAACAAATTTTTAAGCGTTCAAAACCTAGATCCAGACATCCAGGCTCACAGACTAACCCCATAACAGTAACACATTACTGGGCATGATTTTATTCAGTAAAGCCCTGGGCCCACAGACTCACCCCATTACTATAACAGGCTTGATCTTGGACGGGTTAAGTGTGACTTCTCGTAGGCTTTCCCACTTGACCATGGTAACCCAGGAAGAAATTTTTAAGGGTTCAAAACCTAAATCCAGACATCCAGGCTCACAGACTAACCCAATAACAGTAACACATTACTGGGCATGATTTTATTCAGTAAAGGCCTGGGCCCACAAACTTACCCCATTATTACAACACTATTATGGGCATGATCTTGGCCGGGTTAAGTGTGACTTCTCGTAGGCTTTCTTACTCGACCATGGTAACCCTGGAAGAAACTTTTAAGCGTTCAAAACCTAGATCCAGACATCCAGGCTTACAGACTAACCCCATAACAGTAACACATTACTGGGCATGATTTTATTCAGTAAAGCCCTGGGCCCACAGACTCACCCCATTACTATAACAGGCGTGATCTTGGCCGGGTTAAGTGTGACTTCTCGTAGGCTTTCCCACTCGACCATGGTAACCCTGGAAGAAGTTTTTAAGCGTTCAAAACCTACGCCCAGACATCCAGGCGATATTGGCCAGTTTAAGTGCGACTTCTCGGGACGCTAATCCACTCGACCATGGTAACACTGGAACAAATATTTGAACGTTCAAAACGTCGTCGAGACATCCAGGCTCACAGACTAACCCCATAACAGTAACACATTACGGGCATGATTTTCTTCAGTAAGGGCCCTGTATTACAGTTTTCTTTAAGGCCTGGGCCCACAAACTCACCCCATTACTATGACACTTTAATGGGCATGATCTTGGCCGGGTTAAGTGTGACTTCTCGTAGGTTTTTCCACTCGACCATGGTAACCCTTGAAGAAATTTTTACATTTCAAAAACTAAGTCCAGATATCCAGGCTCAAGACTAACCCCATAACAGCAAGACATTACTGGGAATGATTTTATTCAGTAAAGGCCTCATACCAGAAACTCACCCATTACTATAACACTATTATGGGCATGATCTTGTCAAGGTTAAGCGTGACTTCGTAGGCTTTCTTACTCGACAGTGGTAACCCTGGAAGAAACTTTTAAGCATTCAAAGCCTACGTCCAGACATCCAAACACCCAGACTAACCCCTTAACAGTAACACATTACTGGGCATGATTTTATTCAGTAAAGGCCTGGGCCAACAGACTCACTCCATTATTATAAAACTTTTATGGGAATGATCTTGGCCGGTTAAGTGTGACTTCTCGTAGGCTTTCCCACTCCACCATGGTAACCCTGGAAGAAATTTTTAACACTTCAAAACTAAGTCCAGATATCCAGGCTCAAGACTAACCCAATAACAGCAAGACATTACTGGGCATGATTTTATTCAGTAAAGGCCCTGTATTACGGTTTTCTTTAAGGCATGGGCCAACAAACTCACCCCATTACTATAACACATTCATGGGCATGATCTTGGCCGGGTTAAGTGTGACGTCTTGTAGGTTTTCCCACTCAACCATGGTAACCCTGGAAGAAATATTGAAGCATTCAAAATCTAAATCCAGACATCCAGGCTTACAGACTAACTCCATAACAGTAACACATTACTGGACATGATTTTATTCAGTAAAGGCCTGGGCCCACAGACTCATCCCATTACTATAACACTATTATGAGCATGATCTCGGCCGGGTTAAGTGTGACTTCTCATAGGCTTTCCCACTCGACCATGGTAACCCTTGAAGAAATTTTTACATTTCAAAAACTAAGTCCAGATATCCAGGCTCAAGACTAACCCCATAACAGCAAGACATTACTGGGAATGATTTTTTTCAGTAAAGTCCTGGGACCAGAAACTCACCCATTACTATAACATGTTTATGGGCATGATCTTGGCAGGGTTAAGCGTGACTTCTCGTAGGCTTTCTTACTCGACAGTGGTAACCCTGGAAGAAACTATTAAGCATTCAAAGCCTACGTCCAGACATCCAAGCACACAGACTAACCCCTTAACAGTAACACTCTACTGGGCATGATTTTATTCAGTAAAGTCCTGGGCCAACAGACTCACCCCATTACTATAAAACTTTTATGGGAATGATCTTGGCCGGGTTAAGTGTGACTTCTCGTAGGCTTTCCCACTCGACCATGGTAACCCTTGAAGAAATTTTTACATTTCAAAACTAAGTCCAGATATCCAGGCTCAAGACTAACCCCATAACAGCAAGACATTACTGGGAATGATTTTATTCAGTAAAGGGCTGGGACCAGAAACTCACCCATTACTATAACATGTTTATGGGCATGATCTTGGCAGGGTTAAGTGTGACTTCTCGTAGGCTTTCTAACTCGACAGTGGTAACCCTGGAAGAAACTATTAAGCATTCAAAGCCTACGTCCAGACATCCAAGCACACAAACTAACCCCTTAACAGTAAAACATTACTGGGCATGATTTTATTCAGTAAAGGCCTGGGCCAACAGACTCACCCCATTACTATAAAACTTTTATGGGAATGATCTTGGCCGGTTAAGTGTGACTTCTCGTAGGCTTTCCCACTCGACCATGGTAACCCTGGAACAAATTTTTAACACTTCAAAACTAAGTCCAGATATCCAGGCTCAAGACTAACTCCATAACAGCAAGACATTACTGGGAATGATTTTATTCAGTAAAGGCCTGGGACCAGAAACTCATCCCATTACTATAACACTACTATGAGCATGATCTCGGCCGGGTTAAGTGTGACTTCTCATAGGCTTTCCCACTCGACCATGGTAACCCTTGAAGAAATTTTTTACATTTCAAAAACTAAGTCCAGATATCCAGGCTCAAGACTAACCCCATAACAGCAAGACATTACTGGGAATGATTTTTTTCAGTAAAGGCCTGGGACCAGAAACTCACCCATTACTATAACATGTTTATGGGCATGATCTTGGCAGGGTTAAGCGTGACTTCTCGTAGGCTTTCTTACTCGACAGTGGTAACCCTGGAAGAAACTATTAAGCATTCAAAGCCTACGTCCAGACATACAAGCACACAGACTAACCCCTTAACAGTAACACTCTACTGGGCATGATTTTATTCAGTAAAAGCCTGGGAAAACAGACTCACCCCATTACTATAAAACTTTTATGGGAATGATCTTGGCCGGGTTAAGTGTGACTTCTCGTAGGCTTTCCCACTCGACCATAGTAACCCTGGAAGAAGTTTTTAAGCATTCAAAACCTACGCACAGACATCCAGGCGATATTGGCCAGTTTAAGTGCGACTTCTCGGACGCTAATCCACTCGACCATGGTAACCCTGGAACAAATATTGGAGCGTTCAAAACCTGCGTCCAGACATCCAGGCTCACAGACTAACCCTGTATAACAATAACACATTACTGGACATGATTTTTATTCAGTAAAGGCCCTGTATTACAGTTTTCTTTAAGGCATGGGCCCACAAACCCACCCCATTACTATAATACTTTCATGGGCATGATCTTGGCCGGTTAAGCGTGACTTCTCTTAGATTTTCCCACTCGACCTTGGTAACCCTGGAAGAAATATTGAAGCATTCAAAACCTAAATACAGAAATCCAGGCTCATAGACTAACCCCAAAACAGTTACACATTACTGGGCATGATTTTATTCAGTAAAGGCCTGGGCCCACAGACTCACCCCATTACTAGAACACTATTATTGGCATGATCTTGGCCGGGTTAAGTGTGATTTCTCGTATGCATTCCCACTCGACCATGGTAACCCTGGAAGAAATTTTTAACATTTCAAATACTAAGTCCAGATATCCAGGCCCAAGACTATCCCCAAAACAGCAAGACATTACTGGGCATGATTTTATAGAGTAAAGGCCTGGGCCCACAGACTCACACCATTACTATAACACTATTATGGGCATGATATTGTCCGGGTTAAGTGTGACTTCTCATATGCTTTCCCACTCGACCATGGTAACCCTGGAAGAAATATTGAAGCATTCAAAACCTAAATCCAGACATCCAGGCTTACAGACTAACCCCATAACAGTTACACATTACTGGGCATGATCTTATTCAGTAAAGGGCAGGGCCCACAGACTCACCCCATTACTATAACACCATTATGGGCATGATCTTGGCCTGGTTAAGTGAGACTTCTATGCTTTCCCACTCGACCATGGTAACCCTGGAAGAAATTTTTAACATTTCAAAACTAAGTCCAGATATCCAAGTTCAAGACTATCCCTATAACAGTAACAAATTACTAGGAATGAATTTATTCATTAAAGGCCCTGTATTACAGCTTTCCTTAAAGCCTGGACCCACAGACTCACCCCATTACTATATCACTTTCATGGGCATGATCTTGGCCGGGTTAAGTGTGACTTCTCATAGGCTTTCCCACTCGACCATGGTAACCCTTGAAGAAATTTTTTACATTTCAAAAACTAAGTCCAGATATCCAGGCTCAAGACTAACTCCATAACAGCAAGACATTACTGGGAATGATTTTATTCAGTAAAGGCCTGGGACCAGAAACTCACCCATTACTATAACACGTTTATGGGCATGATCTTGGCAGGGTTAAGTGTGACTTCTCGTAGGCTTTCTAACTCGACAGTGGTAACCCTGGAAGAAACTTTTAAGCATTCAAAGCCTACGTCCAGACATCCAAGCACACAGACTAACCCCTTAACAGTAACACATTACTGGGCATGATTATATTCAGTAAAGGCCTGGGCCAACAGACTCACCCCATTACTATAAAACTTTTATGGGAATGATCTTGGCCGGTTAAGTGTGACTTCTCGTAGGCTTTCCCACTCGACCATGGTAACCCTGGAACAAATTTTTAACACTTCAAAAACTAAGTCCAGATATCCAGGCTCAAGACTAACTCCATAACAGCAAGACATTACTGGGAATGATTTTATTCAGTAAAGGCCTGGGACCAGAAACTCACCCACTACTATAACATGTTTATGGGCATGATCTTGGCAGGGTTAAGCGTGACTTCTCGTAGGCTTTCTTACTCGACAGTGGTAACCCTGGAAGAAACTATTAAGCATTCAAAACCTACGTCCAGACATCCAAGCACACAGACTAACCCCTTAACAGTAACACTCTACTGGGCATGATTTTATTCAGTAAAAGCCTGGGCCAACAGACTCACCCCATTACTATAAAACTTTTATGGGAATGATCTTGGCCGGGTTAAGTGTGACTTCTCGTGGGCTTTCCCACTCGACCATGGTAACCCTTGAGGAAATTTTTTACATTTCAAAAACTAAGTCCAGATATCCAGGCTTACAGTCTAACCCCATAACAGTAACACATTACTGGGTATGATTTTATTCAGTAAAGCCCTGGGCCCACAGACTCACCCCATTACTATAACAGGAGTGATCTTGGCCGGGTTAAGTGTGACTTCTCGTAGGCTTTCCCACTCGACCATAGTAACCCTGGAAGAAGTTTTTAAGCATTCAAAACCTACGCACAGACATCCAGGCGATATTGGCCAGTTTAAGTGCGACTTCTCGGACGCTAATCCACTCGACCATGGTAACCCTGGAACAAATATTGGAACGTTCAAAACCTGCGTCCAGACATCCAGGCTCACAGACTAACCCCATAACAATAACACATTACTGGACATGATTTTATTCAGTAAAGGCCCTGTATTACAGTTTTCTTTAAGGCATGGGCCCACAAACCCACCCCATTACTATAATACTTTCATGGGCATGATCTTGGCCGGGTTAAGCGTGACTTCTCTTAGATTTTCCCGCTCGACCTTGGTAACCCAGGAAGAAATATTGAAGCATTCAAAACCTAAATCCAGACATCCAGGCTCACAGACTAACCCCATAAGAGTAACACATTACTGGGCATGATTTTATTCACGAAAGGCCCTGTATTACACTTTTCTTTAAGGCCTGGGCCCACAAACTCACCCCATTACTATGACACTTTCATGGGCATGATCTTGGCCGGGTTAAGTGTGACTTCTCGTAGGTTTTCCCACTCGACCATGGTAACCCTGGAAGAAATATTGAAGCATTCAAAACCTAAATACAGAAATCCAGGCTCATAGACTAACCCCAAAACAGTTACACATTACTGGGCATGATTTTATTCAGTAAAGGCCTGGGCCCACAGACTCACCCCATTACTATAACACTATTATTGGCATGATCTTGGCCGGGTTAAGTGTGATTTCTCGTATGCATTCCCACTCGACCATGGTAACCCTGGAAGAAATTTTTAACATTTCAAATACTAAGTCCAGATATCCAGGCCCAAGACTATCCCCAAAACAGCAAGACATTACTGGGCATGATTTTATAGAGTAAAGGCCTGGGCCCACAGACTCACCCCATTACTATAACACTATTATGGGCATGATATTGTCCGGGTTAAGTGTGACTTCTCGTATGCTTTCCCACTCGACCATGGTAACCCTGGAAGAAATATTGAAGCATTCAAAACCTAAATCCAGACATCCAGGCTTACAGACTAACCCCATAACAGTTACACATTACTGGGCATGATCTTATTCAGTAAAGGGCAGGGCCCACAGACTCACCCCATTAATATAACACCATTATGGGTATGATCTTGGCCTGGTTAAGTGAGACTTCTCGTATGCTTTCCCACTCGACCATGGTAACCCTGGAAGAAATTTTTAACATTTCAAAAACTAAGTCCAGATATCCAAGTTCAAGACTATCCCTATAACAGTAACAAATTACTAGGAATGAATTTATTCATTAAAGGCCCTGTATTACAGCTTTCCTTAAAGCCTGGACCCACAGACTCACCCCATTACTATATCACTTTCATGGGCATGATCTTGGCCGGGTTAAGTGTGACTTCTCATAGGCTTTCCCACTCGACCATGGTAACCCTTGAAGAAATTTTTTACATTTCAAAAACTAAGTCCAGATATCCAGGCTCAAGACTAACTCCATAACAGCAAGACATTACTGGGAATGATTTTATTCAGTAAAGGCCTGGGACCAGAAACTCACCCATTACTATAACACGTTTATGGGCATGATCTTGGCAGGGTTAAGCGTGACTTCTCGTAGGCTTTCTTACTCGACAGTGGTAACCCTGGAAGAAACTATTAAGCATTCAAAGCCTACGTCCAGACATCCAAGCACACAGACTAACCCCTTAATAGTAACACATTACTGGGCATGATTTTATTCAGTAAAGGCCTGGGCCAACAGACTCACCCCATTACTATAAAACTTTTATGGGAATGATCTTGGCCAGGTTAAGTGTGACTTCTCGTAGGCTTTCCCACTCAACTATGGTATGCCTGGAAGAAATATTGAAGCATTCAAAACTTACATCCAGGTTCACAGACAAACCCCATAACAATTACATACTACTGCGCATGATTTTACTCAGTAAAAGCCCTGTATTACAGTTTTCTTTAAGGCCTGGAACCACAAACTCAACCCATTACTATAACACTTTTATGGGAATGATCTTGGCCGGGTTAAGTGTGACTTCTCGTAGGCTTTCCCACTCGACCATGGTAACCCTGGAACAAATTTTTAACACTTCAAAAACTAAGTCCAGATATCCAGGCTCAAGACTAACTCCATAACAGCAAGACATTACTGGGAATGATTTTATTCAGTAAAGGCCTGGGACCAGAAACTCAACCACTACTATAACATGTTTATGGGCATGATCTTGGCAGGGTTAAGCGTGACTTCTCGTAGGCTTTCTTACTCGACAGTGGTAACCCTGGAAGAAACTATTAAGCATTCAAAGCCTACGTCCAGACATCCAAGCACACAGACTAACCCCTTAACAGTAACACTCTACTGGGCATGATTTTATTCAGTAAAAGCCTGGGCAGACAGACTCACCCCATTACTATAAAACTTTTATGGGAATGATCTTGGCCGGGTTAAGTGTGACTTCGTGGGCTTTCCCACTCGACCATGGTAACCCTTGAGAAAATTTTTTACATTTCAAAAACTAAGTCCAGATATCCAGGCTCAAGACTAACCCCTTAACAGCAAGACATTACTAGGAATGTCTTTATTCAGTAAAGGCCTGGGATCAGAAACTCACCCATTACTATAACACGTTTATGGGCATGATCTTGGCAGGGTTAAGTGTGACTTCTCGTAGGCTTTCTAACTCGACAGTGGTAACCCTGGAAGAAACTTTTAAGCATTCAAAGCCTACGTCCAGACATCCAAGCACACAGACTAACCCCTTAACAGTAACACATTACTGGGCATGATTTTATTCAGTAAAGGCCTGGGACGAGAAACTCACCCATTACTATAACACGTTTATGGGCATGATCTTGGCAGGGTTAAGTGTGACTTCTCGTGAGGCTTTCTAACTCGACAGTGGTAACCCTGGAAGAAACTTTTAAGCATTCAAAGCCTACGTCCAGACATCCAAGCACACAGACTAACCCCTTAACAGTAACACATTACTGGGCATGATTTTATTCAGTAAAGGCCTGGGCCAACAGACTCACCCCATTACTATAAAACTTTTATGGGAATGATCTTGGCGGGTTAAGTGTGACTTCTCGTAGGCTTTCCCACTTCTCCCTGGACAAATTTTTAATCTACTAAGTCCAGATATCCACTCATATCCCCATAACAGTAACCCTGGAACAAATGTTTAAGCGCATGGGCCAAAACCTAGATCCAGACATCTTGGCCGGGTTAGGCTCACAGACTAACATACTCGACCATGGTAACAGTAACACATTCACCTGGGCATGATTTTTATTCAGTAAAGCCCTGGGCCCACAGACTCACCCCATTACTATAACAGGCGTGATCTTGGCGGGTTAAGTGTGACTTCTCGTAGGTTTTCCCACTCGACCATGGTAACCCTGGAAGAAGTTTTTAAGCGCTTCAAAACCTACGCCAAGACATCCAGGCGATATTGGCCAGTTTAAGTGCGACTTCTCGGACGCTAATCCACTCGACCATGGTAACCCTGGAAGAAATATTGAAGCATTCAAAACCTAAATCCAGACATCCAGGCTCACAGACTAACCCCATAACAGTTACACATTATTGGGCATGATTTTATTTAGTAAAGGCCTGAGCCCACAGACTCACCCCATTAGTATAACACTTTTATCGGCATGATCTCGGCCGGGTTAAGTGTGACTTCTCATAGGCTTTCCCACTCGACCATGGTAACCCTTGAAGAAATTTTTTACATTTCAAAAACTAAGTCTAGATATCCAGGCTCAAGACTAACCCCATAACAGCAAGACATTACTGGGAATGAATTTATTCACTAAAGGCCCTGTATTACAGTTTTCTTTAAGGCTTGGGCCCACAAACTCACTCCATTACTATAAAACTATTAGGGGCATGATCTTGGCCGGGATAATTGTGACTTCTCATAGGTTTTCCCACTCGACCATATTAACCCTGGACGAATTTTTTAAGCGTTCAAAAACTAAATCCAGACATCCAGTCGATATTGGCCAGTTTAAGTGCGACTTCTCGGACGCTAATCCACTCGACCATGGTAACCCTGGAAAAAATATTTGAACGTTCAAAACCTACGTCGAGACATCCAGGCTCACAGACTAACCCCATAACAGTAACACATTACGGGGCATGATTTTATTCAGTAAGGGCCCTGTATTACAGTTTTCTTTAAGGCCTGGGCACACAAACTCACCCCATTACTATGACACTTTAATGGGCATGTTCTTGGCCGGGTTAAGTGTGACTTCTCGTAGGTTTTTCCACTCGACCATGGTGACCCTGGAAGAAACTTTTAAGCGTTCAAAACTTAAGTCCAGACATCCAGGCGCTTCATCCAGGCGATTTTTGCGGTTTAAGTGCGACTTCTCGGACCCTAATCCACTTCGACCATGGTAACCCTGGAACAAATTTTTAAGCGTTCAAAACCTAGATCCAGACATCCAGGCTCACAGACTAACCCCATAACAGTAACACATTACTGGGCATGATTTTATTCAGTAAAGGGCTGGGCCACAGACTCACTCCATTACTTTAACACTATTAGGGGCATGATCTTGGCCGGGTTAAGTGTGACTTCTCGTAGGCTTTCCCACTCGACCATGGTAACCCTGGAAGAAGTTTTTAAGCGTTCAAAACCTACGCCCAAACATTCAGGCGCCTCATCCAGGCGATATTTGCCGTTTTAAGTGCGACTTCTCGGACGCTAATCCACTCGACCATGGTAACCCTGGAACAAATTTTTAAGCGTTCAAAACCTAAATCCAGACATCCAGGCTTACAGACTAACCCCATAACAGTAACACATTACTGGGCATGATTTTATTCAGTAAAGGCCTGGGCCCACAAACTTACCCCATTATTACAACACTATTATGGGCATGATCTTGGCCGGGTTAAGTGTGACTTCTCGTAGGCTTTCTTACTCGACCATGGTAACCCTGGAAGAAACTTTTAAGCGTTCAAAACCTAGATCCAGACATCCAGGCTTACAGACTAACCCCATAACAGTAACACATTACTGGGCATGATTTTATTCAGTAAAGCCCTGGGCCCACAGACTCACCCCATTACTATAACAGGCGTGATCTTGGCCGGGTTAAGTGTGACTTCTCGTAGGCTTTCCCACTCGACCATGGTAACCCTGGAAGAAGTTTTTAAGCGTTCAAAACCTACGCCCAGACATCCAGGCGATATTGGCCAGTTTAAGTGCGACTTCTCGGACGCTAATCCACTCGACCATGGTAACACTGGAACAAATATTTGAACGTTCAAAACCTACGTCGAGACATCCAGGCTCACAGACTAACCCCATAACAGTAACACATTACGGGCATGATTTTATTCAGTAAGGGCCCTGTATTACAGTTTTCTTTAAGGCCTGGGCCCACAAACTCACCCCATTACTATGACACTTTAATGGGCATGATCTTGGCCGGTTAAGTGTGACTTCTCGTAGGTTTTTCCACTCGACCATGGTAACCCTTGAAGAAATTTTTACATTTCAAAAACTAAGTCCAGATATCCAGGCTCAAGACTAACCCCATAACAGCAAGACATTACTGGGAATGATTTTATTCAGTAAAGGCCTCGTGCAGAAACTCACCCATTACTATAACACTATTATGGGCATGATCTTGTCAAGGTTAAGCGTGACTTCTCGTAGGCTTTCTTACTCGACAGTGGTAACCCTGGAAGAAACTTTTAAGCATTCAAAGCCTACGTCCAGACATCCAAACACCCAGACTAACCCCTTAACAGTAACACATTACTGGGCATGATTTTATTCAGTAAAGGCCTGGGCCAACAGACTCACTCCTTTATTATAAAACTTTTATGGGAATGATCTTGGCCGGGTTAAGTGTGACTTCTCGTAGGCTTTCCCACTCCACCATGGTAACCCTGGAAGAAATTTTTAACACTTCAAAAACTAAGTCCAGATATCCAGGCTCAAGACTAACCCAATAACAGCAAGACATTACTGGGCATGATTTTATTCAGTAAAGGCCCTGTATTACGGTTTTCTTTAAGGCATGGGCCAACAAACTCACCCCATTACTATAACACATTCATGGGCATGATCTTGGCCGGGTTAAGTGTGACTTCTCGTAGGCTTTCTAACTCGACAGTGGTAACCCTGGAAGAAACTATTAAGCATTCAAAGCCTACGTCCAGACATCCAAGCACACAAACTAACCCCTTAACAGTAAAACATTACTGGGCATGATTTTATTCAGTAAAGGCCTGGGCCAACAGACTCACCCCATTACTATAAAACTTTTATGGGAACGATCTTGGCCGGGTTAAGTGTGACTTCTCGTAGGCTTTCCCACTCGACCATGGTAACCCTGGAACAAATTTTTAACACTTCAAAAACTAAGTCCAGATATCCAGGCTCAAGACTAACTCCATAACAGCAAGACATTACTGGGAATGATTTTATTCAGTAAAGGCCTGGGACCAGAAACTCATCCCATTACTATAACACTACTATGAGCATGATCTCGGCCGGGTTAAGTGTGACTTCTCATAGGCTTTCCCACTCGACCATGGTAACCCTTGAAGAAATTTTTTACATTTCAAAAACTAAGTCCAGATATCCAGGCTCAAGACTAACCCCATAACAGCAAGACATTACTGGGAATGATTTTTTTCAGTAAAGGCCTGGGACCAGAAACTCACCCATTACTATAACATGTTTATGGGCATGATCTTGGCAGGGTTAAGCGTGACTTCTCGTAGGCTTTCTTACTCGACAGTGGTAACCCTGGAAGAAACTATTAAGCATTCAAAGCCTACGTCCAGACATACAAGCACACAGACTAACCCCTTAACAGTAACACTCTACTGGGCATGATTTTATTCAGTAAAAGCCTGGGAAAACAGACTCACCCCATTACTATAAAACTTTTATGGGAATGATCTTGGCCGGGTTAAGTGTGACTTCTCGTAGGCTTTCCCACTCTACCATAGTAACCCTGGAAGAAGTTTTTAAGCATTCAAAACCTACGCACAGACATCCAGGCGATATTGGCCAGTTTAAGTGCGACTTCTCGGACGCTAATCCACTCGACCATTGTAACCCTGGAACAAATATTGGAACGTTCAAAACCTGCGTCCAGACATCCAGGCTCACAGACTAACCCCATAACAATAACACATTACTGGACATGATTTTATTCAGTAAAGGCCCTGTATTACAGTTTTCTTTAAGGCATGGGCCCACAAACCCACCCCATTACTATAATACTTTCATGGGCATGATCTTGGCCGGGTTAAGCGTGACTTCTCTTAGATTTTCCCACTCGACCTTGGTAACCCAGGAAGAAATATTGAAGCATTCAAAACCTAAATCCAGACATCCAGGCTCACAGACTAACCCCATAACAGTAACACATTACTGGGCATGATTTTATTCACGAAAGGCCCTGTATTACACTTTTCTTTAGGGCCTGGGCCCACAAACTCACCCCATTACTATGACACTTTCATGGGCATGATCTTGGCCGGTTAAGTGTGACCTCTCGTAGGTTTTCCCACTCGACCATGGTAACCCTGGAAGAAATATTGAAGCATTCAAAACCTAAATACAGAAATCCAGGCTCATAGACTAACCCCAAAACAGTTACACATTACTGGGCATGATTTTATTCAGTAAAGGCCTGGGCCCACAGACTCACCCCATTACTATAACACTATTATTGGCAGGATCTTGGCCGGGTTAAGTGTGATTTCTCGTATGCATTCCCACTCGACCATGGTAACCCTGGAAGAAATTTTTAACATTTCAAATACTAAGTCCAGATATCCAGGCCCAAGACTATCCCCAAAACAGCAAGACATTACTGGGCATGATTTTATAGAGTAAAGGCCTGGGCCCACAGACTCACCCCATTACTATAACACTATTATGGGCATGATATTGTCCGGGTTAAGTGTGACTTCTCGTATGCTTTCCCACTCGACCATGGTAACCCTGGAAGAAATATTGAAGCATTCAAAACCTAAATCCAGACATCCAGGCTTACAGACTAACCCCATAACAGTTACACATTACTGGGCATGATCTTATTCAGTAAAGGGCAGGGCCCACAGACTCACCCCATTACTATAACACCATTATGGGTATGATCTTGGCCTGGTTAAGTGAGACTTCTCGTATGCTTTCCCACTCGACCATGGTAACCCTGGAAGAAATTTTTAACATTTCAAAAACTAAGTCCAGATATCCAAGTTCAAGACTATCCCTATAACAGTAACAAATTACTAGGAATGAATTTATTCATTAAAGGCCCTGTATTACAGCTTTCCTTAAAGCCTGGACCCACAGACTCACCCCATTACTATATCACTTTCATGGGCATGATCTTGGCCGGTTAAGTGTGACTTCTCATAGGCTTTCCCACTCGACCATGGTAACCCTTGAAGAAATTTTTTACATTTCAAAAACTAAGTCCAGATATCCAGGCTCAAGACTAACTCCATAACAGCAAGACATTACTGGGAATGATTTTATTCAGTAAAGGCCTGGGACCAGAAACTCACACATTACTATAACACGTTTATGGGCATGATCTTGGCAGGGTTAAGCGTGACTTCTCACGTAGGCTTTCTTACTCGACAGTGGTAACCCTGGAAGAAACTATTAAGCATTCAAAGCCTACGTCCAGACATACAAGCACACAGACTAACCCCTTAACAGTAACACTCTACTGGGCATGACTTCATTCAGTAAAGGCCTGGGCCAACAGACTCACCCCATTACTATAAAACTTTTATGGGAATGATCTTGGCCGGTTAAGTGTGACTTCTCGTGAGGCTTTCCCACTCGACCATGGTAACCCTTGAAGAAATTTTTACATTTTAAAAACTAAGTCCAGATATCCAGGCTTACAGTCTAACCCCATAACAGTAACACATTACTGGGTATGATTTTATTCAGTAAAGCCCTGGGCCCACAGACTCACCCCATTACTATAACAGGAGTGATCTTGGCGGGTTAAGTGTGACTTCTCGTAGGCTTTCCCACTCGACCATAGTAACCCTGGAAGAAGTTTTTAAGCATTCAAAACCTACGCACAGACATCCAGGCGATATTGGCCAGTTTAAGTGCGACTTCTCGGACGCTAATCCACTCGACCATTGTAACCCTGGAACAAATATTGGAACGTTCAAAACCTGCGTCCAGACATCCAGGCTCACAGTCTAACCCCATAACAATAACACATTACTGGACATGATTTTATTCAGTAAAGGCCCTGTATTACAGTTTTCTTTAAGGCATGGGCCCACAAACCCACCCCATTACTATAATACTTTCATGGGCATGATCTTGGCCGGTTAAGCGTGACTTCTCTTAGATTTTCCCACTCGACCTTGGTAACCCAGGAAGAAATATTGAAGCATTCAAAACCTAAATCCAGACATCCAGGCTCACAGACTAACCCCATAACAGTAACACATTACTGGGCATGATTTTATTCACGAAAGGCCCTGTATTACACTTTTCTTTAAGGCCTGGGCCCACAAACTCACCCCATTACTATGACACTTTCATGGGCATGATCTTGGCCGGGTTAAGTGTGACTTCTCGTAGGTTTTCCCACTCGACCATGGTAACCCTGGAAGAAATATTGAAGCATTCAAAACCTAAATACAGAAATCCAGGCTCATAGACTAACCCCAAAACAGTTACACATTACTGGGCATGATTTTATTCAGTAAAGGCCTGGGCCCACAGACTCACCCCATTACTATAACACTATTATTGGCAGGATCTTGGCAGGTTAAGTGTGATTTCTCGTGATGCATTCCCACTCGACCATGGTAACCCTGGAAGAAATTTTTAACATTTCAAATACTAAGTCCAGATATCCAGGCCCAAGACTATCCCCAAAACAGCAAGACATTACTGGGCATGATTTTATAGAGTAAAGGCCTGGGCCCACAGACTCACCCCATTACTATAACACTATTATGGGCATGATATTGTCCGGGTTAAGTGTGACTTCTCGTATGCTTTCCCACTCGACCATGGTAACCCTGGAAGAAATATTGAAGCATTCAAAACCTAAATCCAGACATCCAGGCTTACAGACTAACCCCATAACAGTTACACATTACTGGGCATGATCTTATTCAGTAAAGGGCAGGGCCACAGACTCACCCCATTAATATAACACCATTATGGGTATGATCTTGGCCTGGTTAAGTGAGACTTCTCGTATGCTTTCCCCACTCGACCATGGTAACCCTGGAAGAAATTTTTAACATTTCAAAAACTAAGTCCAGATATCCAACTTCAAGACTATCCCTATAACAGTAACAAATTACTAGGAATGAATTTATTCATTAAAGGCCCTGTATTACAGCTTTCCTTAAAGCCTGGACCCACAGACTCACCCCATTACTATATCACTTTCATGGGCATGATCTTGGCCGGGTTAAGTGTGACTTCTCATAGGCTTTCCCACTCGACCATGGTAACCCTTGAAGAAATTTTTTACATTTCAAAAAACTAAGTCCAGATATCCAGGCTCAAGACTAACTCCATAACAGCAAGACATTACTGGGAATGATTTTATTCAGTAAAGGCCTGGGACCAGAAACTCACACATTACTATAACACGTTTATGGGCATGATCTTGGCAGGGTTAAGCGTGACTTCTACGTAGGCTTTCTTACTCGACAGTGGTAACCCTGGAAGAAACTATTAAGCATTCAAAGCCTACGTCCAGACATCCAAGCACACAGACTAACCCCTTAATAGTAACACATTACTGGGCATGATTTTATTCAGTAAAGGCCTGGGCCAACAGACTCACCCCATTACTATAAAACTTTTATGGGAATGATCTTGGCCAGGTTAAGTGTGACTTCTCGTAGGCTTTCCCACTCAACTATGGTATGCCTGGAAGAAATATTGAAGCATTCAAAACTTACATCCAGGTTCACAGACAAACCCCATAACAATTACATACTACTGCGCATGATTTTACTCAGTAAAAGCCCTGTATTACAGTTTTCTTTAAGGCCTGGAACCACAAACTCACCCATTACTATAACACGTTTATGGGCATGATCTTGGCAGGGTTAAGTGTGACTTCTCGTAGGCTTTCCCACTCGACCATGGTAACCCTGGAACAAATTTTTAACACTTCAAAATCTAAGTCCAGATATCCAGGCTCAAGACTAACTCCATAACAGCAAGACATTACTGGGAATGATTTTATTCAGTAAAGGCCTGGGACCAGAAACTCACCCATTACTATAACACGTTTATGGGCATGATCTTGGCAGGGTTAAGTGTGACTTCGTGAGGCTTTCCCACTCGACCATGGTAACCCTGGAACAAATTTTTAACACTTCAAAAACTAAGTCCAGATATCCAGGCTCAAGACTAACTCCATAACAGCAAGACATTACTGGGAATGATTTTATTCAGTAAAGGCCTGGGACCAGAAACTCACCCATTACTATAACACGTTTATGGGCATGATCTTGGCAGGGTTAAGCGTGACTTCTCGTAGGCTTTCTAACTCGACAGTGGTAACCCTGGAAGAAACTTTTAAGCATTCAAAGCCTACGTCCAGACATCCAAGCACACAGACTAACCCCTTAACAGTAACATATTACTGGGCATGATTTTATTCAGTAAAGGCCTGGGACCAGAAACTCACCCATTACTATAACACGTTTATGGGCATGATCTTGGCAGGGTTAAGTGTGACTTCTCGTAGGCTTTCTAACTCGACAGTGGTAACCCTGGAAGAAACTTTTAAGCATTCAAAGCCTACGTCCAGACATCCAAGCACACAGACTAACCCCTTAACAGTAACACATTACTGGGCATGATTTTATTCAGTAAAGGCCTGGGCCAACAGACTCACCCCATTACTATAAAACTTTTATGGGAATGATCTTGGCGGAGTTAAGTGTGACTTCTCGTAGGCTTTCCCACTCGACCATGGTAACCCTGGAACAAATTTTTAACACTTCAAAAACTAAGTCCAGATATCCAGGCTCAAGACTAACTCCATAACAGCAAGACATTACTGGGAATGATTTTATTCAGTAAAGGCCTGGGACCAGAAACTCAACCACTACTATAACATGTTTATGAGCATGATCTTGGCAGGGTTAAGCGTGACTTCTCGTAGGCTTTCTTACTCGACAGTGGTAACCCTGGAAGAAACTATTAAGCATTCAAAGCCTACGTCCAGACATCCAAGCACACAGACTAACCCCTTAACAGTAACACTCTACTGGGCATGATTTTATTCAGTAAAAGCCTGGGCCAACAGACTCACCCCATTACTATAAAACTTTTATGGGAATGATCTTGGCCGGTTAAGTGTGACTTCTGTGGGCTTTTCCCACTCGACCATGGTAACCCTTGAGGAAATTTTTTACATTTCAAAAACTAAGTCCAGATATCCAGGCTCAAGACTAACCCCTTAAGAGCAAGACATTACTGGGAATGACTTTATTCAATAAAGGCCTGGGATCAGAAACTCACCCATTACTATAACACGTTTATGGGCATGATCTTGGCAGGGTTAAGTGTGACTTCTCGTGAGGCTTTCTAACTCGACAGTGGTAACCCTGGAAGAAACTTTTAAGCATTCAAAGCCTACGTCCAGACATCCAAGCACACAGACTAACCCCTTAACAGTAACACATTACTGGGCATGATTTTATTCAGTAAAGGCCTGGGACGAAACTCACCCATTACTATAACACGTTTATGGGCATGATCTTGGCAGGGTTAAGTGTGACTTCTCGTAGGCTTTCTAACTCGACAGTGGTAACCCTGGAAGAAACTTTTAAGCATTCAAAGCCTACGTCCAGACATCCAAGCACACAGACTAACCCCTTAACAGTAACACATTACTGGGCATGATTTTATTCAGTAAAGGCCTGGGACGAGAAACTCACCCATTACTATAACACGTTTATGGGCATGATCTTGGCAGGGTTAAGTGTGACTTCTCGTAGGCTTTCTAACTCGACAGTGGTAACCCTGGAAGAAACTTTTAAGCATTCAAAGCCTACGTCCAGACATCCAAGCACACAGACTAACCCCTTAACAGTAACACATTACTGGGCATGATTTTATTCAGTAAAGGCCTGGGCCAACAGACTTACCCCATTACTATAAAACTTTTATGGGAATGATCTTGGCCGGGTTAAGTGTGACTTCTCGTAGGCTTTCCCACTCGACCATGGTAACCCTGGAACAAATTTTTAACACTTCAAAAAACTAAGTCCAGATATCCAGGCTCAAGACTATCCCCATAACAGCAAGACATTACTGGGCATGATTTTATTCAGTAAAGGCCCTGTATTACGGTTTTCTTTAAGGCATGGGCCAACAAACTCACCCCATTGCTATAACACATTCATGGGCATGATCTTGGCGGGTTAAGTGTGACGTCTTGTAGGTTTTCCCACTCGACCTTGGTAACCCTGGAAGAAATATTGAAGCATTCAAAAACCTAAATCCAGACATCCAGGATCACAGACTAACCCCATAACAGTAACACATTACTGGGCATGATTTTATTCAGTAAAGGCCTGGGCCAACAGACTAACCCCATTATTATAAAACTTTTATGGGAATGATCTTGGCGGGTTAAGTGTGACTTCTCTTAGGTTTTCCCACTATACCATGGTAACACTGGAAGAAATTTTTAAGCGTTCAAAAAGCTAAATATAGACATCCAGGCTCACAGACGAACCCCATAACAGTAAACCATTACTGGGCATGATTTTATTCAGTAAAGGCCTGGGCCGTAGACTCACTCCATTACTATAACACTATCAGGGGCATGATCTTGGCCGGGTTAAGTGTGACTTCTCGTAGGCTTTCCCATTCGACCATGGTAACCCTGGAAGAAGTTTTTAAGCGTTCAATACCTAAGTCCAGTTATCCAGGCGATTTTGGCCGGTTTAAGTGCGACTTCTTGTAGGCTTTTCCATTCAACCATGGTAACTCTGGAAGAAGTTTTTAAGCATTCAAAACCTAAGTCCAGACATCCAGGCGATATTGGCCGTTTTAAGTGCGACTTCTCGAAACGCTAATCCACTCGACCATGGTAACCCTGGAACAAATATTGGAACGTTCAAAACCTGCGTCCAGACATCCAGGCTCACAGACTAACCCCATAACAATAACACATTACTGGACATGATTTTATTCAGTAAAGGCCCTGTATTACAGTTTTCTTTAAGGCATGGGCCCACAAACCCACCCCATTACTATAATACTTTCATGGGCATGATCTTGGCTTGGGTTAAGCGTGACTTCTCTTAGGTTTTCCCACTCGACCTTGGTAACCCTGGAAGAAATATTGAAGCATTCAAAACCTAAATCCAGACATCCAGGCTCACAGACTAACCCCATAACAGTAACACATTGCTGGGCATGATTTTTATTCACTAAAGGCCCTGTATTACACTTTCCTTTAAGGCCTGGGCCTACAAACTCACCCCATTACTATGACACTTTCATGGGCATGATCTTGGCGGGTTAAGTGTGACTTCTCAATAGGTTTTCCCACTCGACCATGGTAACCCTGGAAGAAATATTGAAGCATTCAAAACCTAAATACAGAAATCCAGGCTCATAGACTAACCCCAAAACAGTTACACATTACTGGGCATGATTTTATTCAGTAAAGGCCTGGGCCCACAGACTCACCCCATTACTATAACACTATTATTGGCATGATCTTGGCCGGGTTAAGTGTGATTTCTCGTATGCATTCCCACTCGACCATGGTAACCCTGGAAGAAATTTTTTACATTTCAGAACCTAAATCCAGACATCCAGGCACACAGACTAACCCCATAACAGTTACACATTACTGGGCATGATCTTATTCAGTAAAGAGGCAGGGCCCATAGACTCACCCCATTACTATAACACCATTATGGGCATGATCTTGGCCTGGTTAAGTGAGACTTCTGCGTATGCTTTCCCACTCGACCATGGTAACCCTGGAAGAAATTTTTAACATTTCAAAACCATTTCAAAAGTCCAGATATCCAAGTTCAAGACTATCCCCATAACAGTAACACATTACTAGGAATGAATTTATTCATTAAAGGCCCTGTATTACAGCTTTCCTTAAAGCCTGGACCCACAGACTCACCCCATTACTATATCACTTTCATGGGCAAGATCTTGGCCAGGTTAAGTGTGACTTCTCGTAGGTTTTCCCACTCGACCATGGTAACCCTGGAAGAAATTTTTACATTTCAAAACCTACATCCAGACATCCAGGATCACAGACTAATCCCAAAACAGTAACACATTACTAGCCATGAGTTTTATTCAGTAAAGGCCTAGGACCAGAAACTCAAGCCATTACTAAAGCGCTTTTATGGGCATGATCTTGGCAGGGTTAAGTGTGACTTCTCGTGAGGCTTTCCCACTCGACCATGGTAACCCTTGAAGAAATTTTTTACATTTCAAAAACTAAGTCCAGATATCCAGGCTCAAGACTAACCCCATAACAGCAAGACATTACTGGGAATGATTTTATTCACTAAAGGCCCTGTATTACAGTTTTCTTTAAGGCTTGGGCCCACAAACTCACTCCATTACTATAAAACTATTAGGGCATGATCTTTGCCGGGATAATTGTGACTTCTCATAGGTTTTCCCACTCGACCATATTAACCCTGGACCAATTTTTTAAGCGTTCAAAAACTAAATCCAGACATCCAGGCTCACAGATTAACTTATAACAGGAAAACATTACTGGGCATAATTTTATTCACTAAAGGCCCTGTATTACAGCTTTCTTTAAAGCCTGGACCCACAGACTCACCCCATTATTATAACACTTTCATGGGCATGATCTTGGCGGGTTAAGTGTGACTTCTCGTGGGTTTTCCCACTTGACCATGGTAACCCTGGAACAAATATTTGGCGTTCAAAACCTGCGTCCAAACACCCAGGATCACATACTAATCCCATAACAGTAACACATTACTGGGCATGACTTTATTCAGTAAGGCCTGGGCCTAAAATCACCCCATTATTACAACAATGTTATGGGCATGATGTTGAGTGCGACTTCGTAGGCTTTCCCACTCGACCATGGTAACCCTGGAACAATTATTTGAGCGTTCAAAACCTACGTCCAGACATCAAGCTCACAGATTAACCCCATAACAATTACACATTACTGGGCATGATTTTACTCAATAAAGGCCTGTATTACAGTTTTCTTTAAGGCCTGGGTCCACAAACTCAATCCATTATTACAACACTATTATGGGCATGATCTTGGCCGGGTTAAGTGTGACTTCTCGTAAGAGCTTTCTTACTCGACCGCTTATGGTAACCCTGGAAGAAACTTTTAGGCATTCAAAACCTACGTCCAGACATCCAAGCACACAGACTAACCCATAACAGTAACACATTACTGGGCATGATTTTATTCAGTAAAGGCCTGGGCCGTGGAGCTCACTCCATTACTATAACACTATTAGGGGCATGATCTTGGCGGGTTAAGTGTGACTTCTCGTTAGGCTTTCTCATTCAACCATGGTAACCCTGGAAGAAGTTTTTAAAGCGTTCAATACCTAAGTCCAGACATCCAGGCGATTTTTGGCGGTTTAAGTGCGACTTCTCGGACGTAATCCGCACTCGACCATGGTAACCTGGAACAAATATTTGAGCGTTCAAAACCTCGTCCAGACATCCAGGCTCACAGACTAACCACATAACAATAACACATTGCTGGGCATGATTTTATTCACTAAAGGCCCAGTGTTACAGTTTTCTTAAAGGCCTGGGCCCACAAACTCACCCCCATTACTACAGACACTTTCATGGGCATGATCTTGGCGAGGTTAAGTGTGACTTCTGCATCAGGTTTCCCGCTGCGACCATGGTAACCCTGGAAGAAATTTTGAATTATTTAAACCTAAATCCAGAAATCAGGCTCACAGACACTAACCCCAAAGCAGTTACACATTACTGGGCATGATTTTATTCAGTAAAGGCCTGGGCCCACAAAGCTCACCCCCAGTATTACTAACACTATTATGGGCATGATCTTGGCGGGTTAAGTGTGAATTCTCGTATGCATTCACACTCGACCATAAAACACCCTGGAAGAAATATTGAAGCATTCAAAACCTATAAATCAGACATCCAGGCTCACAGACTAACCCTATAACAGTATCACATTTACTGGGCATGATTTTATTCAGTAAAGGCCTGGGCCACAGACTCACCCCATTACTATAACTTTTCATGGCGATATCTTGGCGGTTAAGTGCCTTGACTTCATTAATGCACGACTTTTTCCTGCTCAACTATGGTAACCCTAGTAGGAATTTTAAGGGGTTCAAAAACCTAAGTCAGACATCAGGCTCGGACCTTAATAACAGTAACATGTTACTGGGCATGATTTTATTCAGTAAGGCCGCAGGCCCACAAGCTCACCCCATTACCATAACACTCATGAGCATGATCTTGGCACATTCATCTAGCCATAATTTCCCTCCTCACTCTCATCTGGAACAAATGATTTGAGCGTTCAAAACATCGTCCAGACATCAGGCTCTACAGACTAACCCAATAACAGTAACATGTTACTGGGCATGATTTTAATTCAGTAAAGGCCTGGGCCACAAAGCTCACCCATTACTACCTGTACTTTCATGAGCACCAGTCTTTTGCGGGTTAAGTGC